>NC_018259.1:960193-978166 GCF_000227135.1 Leishmania donovani | reverse complement strand
GGCGCCGCTCACGCAGCGCGCATGCGACGTACGGACAAGGACGGACAAGACGAGTCCCGTCGACGCACAACCCTGATTCAACAGCAAGACGGCTCACCCTAGGCGATCAGGATTTAGCCGCGGTGCAGCAGAAGGTGGTGGTGTGTGGTGGTGTGTTCGCATGCGTGTATATTTTGTTGACTCGTACATGGCAAAATGACACTTCGAAAAGGGAAAATTCCGTGGTTCATGTGCGCGTTGCCGCCATAGCCTTATTCCTATGACGGTAGTGGACACCGTTTGTTGCGTTGTAGCGCGTGCTACACCTTCTCTTCCTCCGAGTTTATTTGCGCCGGTCCTCTGCGTACACCGCCCCGCTAACGGCTCCATCGCTCGTGACTTGTGGCACGGGCGCACTGGCTTCTTTCACCAATCGTTACTCCCCTTGAGTGTAGTGCAAGCGATTTTATCATCTGTTTCGCTTGCGAGTCTGCTCACGTGTGCGTGATGCACCTTGTCAAGGCAACGCTACGCAGCAGAAACGGGAGGTGCAGAGAGAGAGGGCGAGAGCGTAATTAATAACGGAGCGAAACAGGCAGGTTTCTGTGTGCGCGTGTGGAGCTTTTCATGCCTGCAGGCGGCGGCGGTACAGGAAACAGTTGCACCTATGAAGAGAGAGTGGGCAGCGCGTGCGGCACTTGCAGGCGCTACCCGTCCTTCGCTATTTTTGCTTTGAATTATTTGTGTCGGCTGGGCAGGGAGACGTCCGACAACTCTTCAGCCGCAAACCGTCGAGAATAAACGAAAGACAATGAAAGCGATTCACGCGCGTCTGTGTGTCGCGCGCCGCTTACGCATATGCGCGCAAGAGAAGAACAGCAAACGAATAACCCTTAACAGACAAAACGATGAAGAGGAGCGCTGCTCCGCCCCCTCCCCCTCCCCCTACCCCCCACTCCTTCCCGCTCCTTTCCGAGTCGAGCTGGGAGCGAAAACGTCAACGAGAGCATCTGAGCTAGGGTCAGAAACGAACAGAAAATGCGCAACTGGAAGGCACAAACACGCACACACACACACACACACATACACGCATATATATATATATATATATGCATGCATGCCCCCGTAATTGTCCTTTCCACATGCATATCAGAGGCACATGCAGCTGCAGCTTATCGACGGCTAGGAAGCGAAGCGAGGCGGAGCGAGACAAGGAGGAAGAAACGCAACTGAGAGCGTTTCGATCAGTTGCACAGCACCATGCGCTACCCTCTTGACCTCCGCATTTTGCGCTGTACTCCAAAGCGACTTCCTCTTGCGTGGTAGGGGATGAGATGCTGGTGCGCTGCCAGCCGCTCACTGAGGGGCAGGAAGGGAGAGTGATGAAAAAGAGTGCGGCGCCGCGCTGCCGCGTGCACTCTCACCGCGCCTTGTTTTCTCCTTTTCTTATCGTGCATCATCTGCGCCGCTCTGCTCTTGTGGCGATTTCTCTGTTCGCCACCTCATCCGACTTCCTCTGTGCTGCCTCGTGAGCGTCACTGCAGAGGGGTAAGCTTCTTACGCGTCTCTCTCGCTCTCCTTTTCTCAGCTGTTCGGTGAGCCCAACTGCATGCTTGTCAGTCTGCTGCGTGTGCATGTACGTGTATTCGTCTCCGTGTGTGATGCACATTTCGACCCCTCACTTATCGGCTGCTCTCCTCCCCCTCCGTCGTCTCTCCGGTTCGCTCTCTTTTTCTGTATCCCTCACCGTTGCGATCATGCAATGGGGAGCACAAGCACCCCGAGAGGCGTCTGGGCATCTGCGTGGCGAGTACGACGGTTGGTGAGGCAACACCCGCTTTGGATGTGTAGACGTGAGCGCTCGAGCGACTACCCACCGTGAGAGGGCGTAGTCGAACAGACATGTGGCGCATTAAGGCTGCTGGCCTGGTGTCGGGGTTTGTCATCACTTGCGCCGGCTATTACAAGGTGTTTGCGCTCGAAATGCTCAGCGCGCGTGCGGCGCAGGAGAAGCGCTACGAGGATATCGAGCAGCGGCTGCTAGCGGCAGCACGTGATGCTATGAAAGCCGCTCCGGCGGAGCACTATGTCGTGGCGCAAGCCACGGGACCACCATCCTGAGAGTGAGCTGCTCACATGGTTTGAACGAACGCCATCGCTGCAGCGCAATCGCTCACACGCACTTGCACGTACACCCACCCACCCTTCCACCCACCCACACACGTTGCGGTTTTCATTGCCAGTCGAGAGCAGGAGGCTCTACCTGCCGTTTTCATCTCGGTAGCTAAGCAGCGTTACCGCCGACGACTCCACAAGGGTAAGAATTATCCCTATCACACCTGCGCGAGGGTGTCTCCGCGGTGCGCGTGAGTGTGTACGGGTGCTGGGAGGACATGCTTGCCAGAGGACGGCGAAGACCATGGCGCGATGCAGGGTTGAACTTCTATGCGGCCCGCCGCCGCCCCCCCTTTCTTACCCCCTTGCAGCGGACGGTGCGGAGGTGCTCCACTGGTGTGGATCTGTTCTTAATGTTTGTGCTTCCCCCGCCGGCTTGCCTGGCCTTGACACACAGACACAAACACATGCGTAACACCGCAACCGACTACTAGGTCTATACTGCCAGTGATTTTTCTTCGCTCACCGACGATCTCCTACGCGATTCGTCGCCTTGCGCCTTCCTCCTTGTCCATCCAAAATGGTCAATGGAAAGCTGTCGCCACAGAGGAGGGGGAGAGGAGGCTACTGCGGCTACTGCGGAGGGCTGGAAAGCAGCAATCTCGCAGACGAGAGGAAATACCGGCGACATCACGGTCACACCAAGCTGATTCCCGTTGCCGGCTGATATGGTGCACTCTTCCTCTCTCTCTCGTGACAGTCGGCGCGGACCCTAGTCTGTGCCTTGTGTGCCCCTCGCCAAATTGTTTTCGTAGCGGTTTCCTGCTCACCTCGTCTCTCTTCTGTCTTCTGACTCCCCCCCCCCACACACACCACCACCACCGCCACCACTGCTGCTCCTGTGACATGCCCCTCCGAGCCCTTCATCGTTCACTCAACACAAACATTCAGAGGCACATCCGCGCATTCGTATAGAGAAACTAGAAGAGAAGGTAGAGTCAGGACGCGGGGAGGGGGAGCACTCGCATCAATCCTTTGCTTGCTCGCTTCGTTCTTTTAGAGTACTTGTGCGTGTCCATGTCTGCACCTGCGCACGCGTGTCGGTGTATCGTTGTTTCTTCCCCTCCCTCTGTCTCAGGGCATGCCCTCGCCGGTGTACAGCTGCGCATACATCCGTTTACCGTTTTTTTTTGTTCGTGGACAAGCCAACGCGCTTTCTGCATGTAGACAGACCGACCGATCGACGCACACGCAGAAGAACCTACAGAGCGACAGGGGTGCTTCGCTGTCACACGTTCGCGTAAACTCGCACAGACTTCGAAAAGAGCTTCGGTGCCTTGGCGCACAGAACACCCCCTTTTTCCCCCCACGTCACGCAAGCCCACTTGTGAGTGTCCCTCATGTCGGTCCCACCGTGCACCTATACCGACAGCAGGCCTTGGCAGACTCGCATGATTGCTTTTTGTCGTGACTGCAGTGCTCTCGCCGCTACCTTCTCTTCTGAGCTGCGGTAGATATTTTCAGACACCATCAGCTTCGCACCGTGACATGCCGGTGGGCAGTAGGGCAGTTGGCCTGTGTGCCGGTTTCTGCTGGTTTTATCGACTTCCTCAAGTAGGCTGGCGCAGACGTCGAGCAGCCCTCATTCGAGCTGCAGCCGCTTGGGTGAGCCGCCTGTGCCAGTGGAACACCGAGCGTGCACCTAGAGTAATTTGAATCACACGCAGAGTAACTCACTCGCTGGCCCTTCTCTATAACAGTACACATGCCACCGAGCGGTCTGTCCCAGGTGCAGAGGTCGCGACACATTACCGCCTCCACCCACGTGCTCGCCACTCGTCTCACGCACAACACGGCGGAGCGTGTGACTGTTGGCAACACACCCCTCCACGTTCTTCATCTCTGCGATGTGCAGTGCGTCGCCCCACTCTTTGCCTCGTGCGTGTCGCTCACCACCATGACGATTCACTTGAAATACGTGGCGTCGTCGACGGCACTGGAGGCGCTGCTGTGTGCGGCGGCAACATCCCCGACTCTGACGCACATCTCTGTGATAGGTGGGGTAACTTCGATGGAGTCCGTGGCCGTGGCATCTGGGCTTGCGGCGTTCACGTGGAATGAGAGGGTGCACGCGCAAAGAGTGTTGCGTGCCGATGCCACCTCTGAATCGCCGCTTCCGCGCACAGTTCGCCGCGTGCCGTCCGCGCTGGAGGTCTACCCTGTCATGAGCGGTCGGGGCGGAGAGCCAGGAAACGCGCGTTGGCGTCGGTACCCGTCCTCCGACCGATCAGCGGCTCTTTCTCCGTATGCGCGCACTCCTCCTCTCGCGCATCTGCAGCCGAAGCGATGCGCGAACAGCGAGTGTGGCGTGCCACCGCCACCCAGCGCTTCCTCACGCCCCTCCCAATGGAGACTGCGAAGGGGTGGTGTGATGTGGCCGGTACTCTACACAGTCTCTCCGCGGGTCATGCCGGTTTCGCATCCGGCGTCACTGGCATCGTCTCCGGTTTTTCTGCGTACCCCTCCGCATGTGAGACCGCTTTCTGACCACCACCTTGAAGGTGGGGTTCACCTCACTCTTGAGCTGCACAGGCTGGAGGAGGCTACAGCGGCGCTGCTGTTGGACGGACTGCGCAGGGCCCATCGCATCATCTCGGCAGAGGTGCGACTGTGCGTGGTGACTGTGGATGCGCGGCGCGCAGGGCAGCGTCTGGCCCACGAGGCAACAAAAGCAGCGGCACATCACCGCCAGCAGCGATTACTGCGCTTGACGCAGTCTGCGGCGAGTGCCGCTGCGCGTCCGCGTCGCCTTCCGCAGGCGAGAGCGAAGGGGCAAGACGGTGTTGCTCGCTGTCGATGGCCACCACACACCAGAGGTCTGCGGGTCTCTCCCAGACCGGGCTTGCGCACCCCAGTCCCACCGCCACCTTCACCGCCGCAGCGTCCTCCTGCATCACCGCGGCCAGTGACGGCAGTAGAACCAGATGCCAGGTGCGCGAATCAAGGAGGACGCAGACCACTGCTCTCCGTAGAGGCGCGTGGCCCACACCAGCAGACGGCGAGGCGCCACGTGCAACGGCTTGCACCAAGGTGTCCAATAGAGGGTGTTGCGCTTCCCTGGAAAAGTTGCGGCACACCTGTGCAGCCGCGCACGCCTCTGAAGCCGTCGCCATCCTCTGCGGCTGGTGGGGGCGCAACTATGAGGGCTCACCGTCCCGTCCTCTCCGACAATGAGCGGGTAGCTGTACAAACCAGCCAGGCCGATGCTTTCCGTCGTCGGGGCCGGCACGCCTCTCCTCCGCCCGCGGGAGTTGGAGCAAACGCCCTTTCCGGTCTCGTGTCACCGCATCAACATCTGGCGCGGGCTGGCCGGCTCTACAGCCCCCCGCGATGGGTGAGTCGTGCCCAGCTGCTTGCTAACGGTGCCGCGCCTCCTGCACTGCCACTCTCCAAGGTAGCGTTTTGCCCCACCCCCCGAAGCGCTTCCGCGCAGGGCACTTTATCGCCTGCTGGATTGCAGCTTGAGCCTGGCGCATCCTCATCCTCCTCGTGGTCGTCGCGGTCGTCATCGCCACTACCGCGGCCACCGCAGCCGTCGCCGCGCCGAGCCGCCGAGGCCTTCGCGAACTTTGTGGCCCGGGAACAGGCAGTGGAGGATGAGAAAGGGGAACACGCCACGCGGCCAGCTCAGCGAACACCGCCGGGCTCCGTCTCCGCGCGCCTCGAACGGCGCAGTCTCCGCCGGCTTGCCTCCTCTGCTCGCGCACCTCACTCACCTCAGTCCTACCCTGACGCTCTTTGCTCTCCGCGGTACTGTGTTCGCCGCGGGAGTGACAGCCTGGGTCTGGGGGCAGGGCATCGCCGCATCCCTCGCCCGCAGACGCCGCCTCGCTGCTCTTCCTCTCGGTGCACTTGCTTTGTGTGTCGCTCTCGCCCGCCGCGATCTCCGGTGGCGAGCGCACGACCGGCGCCGCGTACGGCAACGCCAGCAAACTTGGAGAACGCGATACTGGCTCTTGCGGCAGCGACGGCTAGTGCGCCGCGACCACGGCAAACCCATAAGCACGATGTGACTTCTGCACGCGAAGGCAGGGATGATGGTGACGTCACGCCTACGACGCACTCGGCGGCGACGTCGGTGAACGGCATTACACCGACACGGAGACGGAGCGGAGGAGAACGAGAGAGCGACAGTGCCGCCGCTTTTCACGAGGCCGCGACTTCCGCGTCTTCCTCGTCGCGACGCGCCTCCCGCAGCGCTCACGCGGCGGCAGACAGCGTGCACCGATCACTGAGTATGGACCTCGGGGAAGGCGACCATTCCAGCGCTCGACACAGTAGGGCGCGTGCGCGGATGGAGCCGGCAGCGCACAGATGCGAAGGATCGCACTTGCAGGTCTCGCACACCCAGATGCCCTCGTCTGTGTCGCTGCAGTCTCCTGAGCATCAACAGCGTGACGAGGAGGTGGGTTACGTAGTGTACCAGAACTCTGTGGCTTTCCTGCGCGCGCGTGTGACGGAGATCAACCGGCATGTGGTGTGGCACCAGGTTCAGTCAGCTAAGGCCGTTGAGGCGCATTCGAAGAGACTGGCGGAGCTGGGGGTGACGTTTTCCGACCGAGTCACGGAGGAGCTGACAAACATCTTGATGGTGCTCACCGACATGGAGCACGGATCTCGCATTGGCAGCCGACGCTGAAGTGCCTCTTCGCCTTTTCGCTCGTGCGTGCCCTGTGAGCGGCATGGCTTCTTTCCGTGCGGCGCGCTGCCGCTTCTCGTTTTCTGCGGCGCATTTTGTTTGTATTTTTTTTTTTCGCTGTCGTTTTGTTGTATCATCGTGTGTCTTGCGCCCATTCCGCTTTCCTCTCTGCTAGTCGCCACGGATCGCACAGGCATGCCCGCGTTGCATGTCTCTGCCAGTGAGCACAGAAAATCACAAGAGGCATGCCATAAACGACCCCGTGATCTCGCTGAAGCGAATACATAAATGTCTCAGGTTGGCGAGACGGTGGGCAGCGCGCACGGGCAGACGCGTGCGAGTCTTCTCTTTCCTCCCTTTTCTGTTGAAGCCCACCGGCCCCCTTCCCCCTGCTACAGGCACCATCGCGTTGTGCATGCATGCGTGTGTGTGTGTGCATGACGGCATGTGCTTGGCCCCCTTTTTTGTTCGTTGTTGTTCTTCCGCGTCGCCGCGCTGCAATTCGTCTTCTGCGAATATCCGCTAACACTCTCCCCCGCCTCCTCCTCTTCCTCCTGCTCCGTCGTCTCTTCTCCAACCGTCTCTCTTTCGTTATTCGTGCGCGTACGAGCACGCCTACGCTTTCCTCTTGTTCTTGTCCAACACACACACACACACACACACACGCACACTTACCTGGACCCACAGGCTGCCACCCCCCGGTGCACATGTGCGAGACCGGTGCTGGTGCACGAGACGCCGTTTGTCTCTTGTTTTCGCCTGTGTGCGCAGCGGATTGCATTGGCTGCGCGGACCGTGTCTCTGCTCCTCTTTTCGCGTTCGCCTCTGGCACGCTCGTGTGCGCTGAGAGGTCGTGCGTGCACATCTGAGTGTAGGCGGCGCTCCTCTTGTGAACCTCGGCGCACTTGGATTGCGCGCACGTGCTGCAGGGCCTATCGAGGGCGGACAGAATTGCTCTGCTTGTGCTACGCCGCGCACACGCAGATAGGGGCGGAAGAAGGGGGCGAAGCAGACGAAGCAAAAACGACAACAACACTAAAAGAACAGAGCAGAACAGAATCACGCGTGCGCACAGGGTTGCAAGCTGTGTTGTGTGCTGCACGCTTCATTGGGTGCGCATGAAAGGCAAGTCAGGACGATCGATCGCCGCGATTAGCGACGTTCGAGCAGCGGTGTCGCGATTCTGCGATGAGCAGCTATCGCGGCGGCTGGACACGCAGCCCGTCGCGGAGGTGCATCAGAAGGTCTCCGCGTGCGTGCAGACAGTGGACCCGGCGATGACCCCCTACATCTTCGGCTCCACCGCTGTGCTGGGCGTACACGAGCAGGGCTCTGATGTGGATTTCGCATGCTTGAGCCCGACGGATGTGCAGGATGGCAAAGGCGCCGATGCTGTCTCGGAGGTAGCGAAAGGATTGCAGTCAGACTTCCTCTTCCGCCTGAGCGAGGTGGTGAAACGGGAGCATTACCTGTGGGGTATCGAGCTTGTCCGCCGCACGCGTGTGCCGGTGCTGCGCGTGAAGGGTGGCCTCGGTGTGGATAGCGTGAGCTTCGACGTGACAGCCAATCGCCGCAATGGCGTGCGCAACAGCGCTTTGCTGCGGGCCTACTTCACCCAGTGCCCCGAGGCGCGCTGGCTGAGCATGCTCGTGAAGCAGTGGAGTAAGAGGACAGGGCTGAACGCCTCCGTGGATGGCGGCTGCATCACCTCCTATGGCTGGAACATCATGGTCGTCTACTACCTGTTGCGAAGGAGGCTAGTGACACTCGTGCCGGTGGAGTCGTGCGACGTGGCCGACATCGCCCCGATGCCGCCTTACATGCCGCTGGAGACCCCCCAGCAAGGTGGCCAAGCGCTGGCGGACATGCTGATGGACTTTGTGCGCTACTACCTCGACGAGTTCGCCCCTGAGACTGAGGTAATGAGCCTGACCCGGGCGGCGGGGGAGACGACGAAGGAGATGCTCTCGTGGACAAAGCAGGCAGAAGACATGGCCCGAATCCGCGGAGAGAAAATACACTACCGGTGGTGCATCGAGGACCCGTACGAGTACGACTTGAACGTTGGCCGCAACGTGACTCCCTTTAAGCTCATGCTTCTGCGGAAGCATCTAGAGCGGGCACAGGAGACGGCGCTGCTACTGTTGGCTACACCACCGACTTCTGCGACGGCAAGGTCAGCGAAGTAACAACGGCGCGCTTGGGTCGTGTGGGCGTGTGCTTGAGCGTTGCAGACCTCTGCAATGCTTGTGAACGTGCATGCATTCTTCCCCTTCTCCTCCTTACACCGAATCGTGGGTGCGGTCGATGGATTGCGAGTCTTCAGATGATCATTGCCCCTCCCCCCCTCTTTCTCCGTCGCGACTCTGCCGACGTTCTTCTGCTCTTTACCCGCCTCTCCGCACAAACCAAGGCACAGGCACGAAGCGTGTGGATGGCCGCCACAGCCGCCATCTACAGCGAAAAGGCATCCGCGAGGCAAGCACGCACGGGCCGGTTTGCTCCTGTTTTTTTTTCCGTCTCGATCATCACTGTCTCTCTCCTTCTCTCGAGTCCGTAAGCGAACCCGGACAGGCGTACACTTTTCTTCACAATCCCTTCTGCTTCCGTCAAGTAGTACGTGGATGGCCGTCCTGCTTGACGGTGGAGCTCACAAGTACGACATTCCCCCCCCCTGCCGCCCGCGCTTGCTTTTTTTTTTTTGCTGCGTGCCGGTGCCGCGCTTAATCGTCTGGTTGTATCTATATATCTGTCTATAGTGTCTTCATCCGCGAGCACTCTGTCATGTCTCTGTGCTCTAGACCGGGCGGCGATGCGGTGGAAGAAGAAACAAAGAATGCTGCGGATGTGGCGGACGTGGTCGGCGCATGTGTGCACGTGTTTTCGTGTTTGTGCGATGTGTGGAGCGGGAAGCGAGTGATTATCGATACAAGCTACCTGCGGCGGTGGGTACTCTACAGACAGGAGAAGCAAAGCAGGAAAGAACAGCAAGCAATCGGATCAGCGCAATAGTGCCCTCTTCGGCACAGCGCAGGCGTGTCTGCACTTTGACAGGGGGCAGGCGGGTGGAGGGGCGGAAAGGTCGTGCGCTCATCGCGGCGCAGCTGTCACCTCCGTTTTTCCGCGGCGCCCTATTCACAGCACCTCTATCGGCTCTCGCACATGCGCATCCGCGACGACCTGTAGTGGCGAGTCTCTCGCTTCCGGAATCCCCCTCCCGAAAAAAGAAATCGACCGTGCTGGTGGTGGTGGGATGACAGGGATGAAGTGAAGGGTGAGGCACACCTCTGCTCTTGTCCCATGTCTCCTTTTTGTGCCTGCCGCCACACACAAACACACGCGCCCGCACACACGCACATAGATGTGCACAGACGTCAACTCTCCTCCTCGCTTCTCTCCTCTCTTGGAATTTGCACATGCCGCGCTTACCGACGCGCGTTCTGGGCCCCACGCTTCTCTCTCTGTAACCCTTTGCCTCTGTGCAGTGTCCCTGTGCCAGATAGCGCAGACTCGAGGCGGGCCGTAGACAAGGATGGAGCTCACTGGGCCATTACTGCATCGCTCGCGGATGCGTGCCCTTGCTTCTCCCATGCACTTTAGTAGCACCTCACTTCGGTGGACGAGGGCGACGTTGTCGCTCATGCGCGGCTGGACGGGTTTGCAAGCTGCTTCTTCCCCTGCGTGGGCGAGTACCAGCAGGTGCTGCTGCTACCCATCGACGCAGATGGTGTCTTGCCGCTGGCAATCCACCGGGGACGGGTACGGGTACATGACAGACGACTCCTCCGGGCTCCAGTCGGAGCTTTCGCACGCGCTCGAGGGAGAGGGCAACCTGTCCGTAGATGCGATGCTCTCTCAGTCTCTCGTACAGGCTGACCTGCAGACGCCGAGTGCGCGCATTCAGCTGAAGAAGATCGAGCGGCCTCCGGGTCGATTCGATCTTCTGACCAATTCGCTGGTGTACAGCTGGCAGACAACAGCGGCGCAGGCGCGCAAGGTCATCGGGCCGATGCGGGAGTGGGCCTCGGAGCTCAAGTACCGCACCGGCGTCCACCTAGAGGTCGAGCCCACCAACCCGACGCGGCTCGGCGTGCCGGAGGAGGAGGGCGGCTACGCAGCAGCGGATGATGTGGAGCTGACGGTGTACCTCTTCGGCAGCGAACGTGGCATCTTCAACTGCCGGCAGCTCATGGAGACGGCGCTCGATCAGAACCCCGCCTACGTGCGCTTGGCCGTGTTCCGGCGAAGGCCAGGTAAGGGCGTCAACACAAGCACTGCCGCGGCGCCGAGGCCACAGGAGGACGTGGAGTGGTTGCTGCTGCGCCGCATCAATCGCGATCTGCGCCCGCCAGATATCCCGCCGATCTCACTAAAGACACCTGGAAAGTGGACACTGCTGTACGAGCATTACAAGGAGGCGGCGATTCGAACCCTGTGGGAAGAGACGGGCATCACCGTCGAGGCAGGGAACGTGTACCCTACCGCGGTACTGTGCCAGGACAACCCGATCTACTACTGGCGTGTGCCGGTGCACTACTTCCTGGCTGAGGTGCCCTACGACGTACAGGTGCTTGGCCCGCAAGTGGGCCTGAACACGTACATGCATCACTGGGACACGTCGCTGCTGCGCCAGTCACCAGACCCCATCGATCGCGCGTGGGCTCAGCTGGCAGACCCGGAGACCGGCTGCGCCTGGATGAAGCAGCCGATGATCGATGAGCTGCAGCGCCCGCTGCGAGGGGAGAACTACATGGCAACCCGCTACACCCCGCCGCCGTACTCACAGCTGAACCATGCGCTGGGGTTGGCGGTGCCAGCAGAGGCGGCGGGAGAGGCAAGTGCTGCGGACTCGGCTCCGTCGGCTGCCGCAACCGTTGAAGGAGGAGAAGCGCAGGACGATGTGAAGGAAGGTGATAATGCCGCTCCCTCTGCTGATGCCGATGCATCCTTGTCGAATGACAAGCCAAGCCCTTAGTTGTGTCAAAGTCTGTCTTGGCGCATGAGGTGGGAGGCGGATCTTCTCTTGATCTTGGGCCTCGCCTCTTCCTTCACCGCTCCCACGGTGTCGGAGCGCCTCCACCCCTCTTTTTGTGTTTCCGGTGTGGATGTGCATGTGCTTGCGTGTGCGTGTGTGCGCTCTAAGGTGAAGCCGCCTGATTCTCAAGTACACAGCGCTTCATGAAGGCAAGCGGCGCAGGAAAAGCCGAGAGCGGAGAACGACGGGCTCGTTGGTAGTGGGGGTATCGCGGGCTAGGTCGCGGAGAGTTGGGCGCTGAAGTGGGACGAGGTTAGAGCACAGTGTGTTCACTTCCTTGTTCGCGCTCAACCTCGATGCGTCTCCCAGCCTGCGTACACAGACGCACAACACTACTATTCCTCTCTCTAGGGTCGTCAAGTCATCTTCTCTAAAGAAGCGGCTGTGCAGGATATGCCTGGGTGGATGCTCCAGCATCGCCGCTGTCAGTCTTAGCCTCGACGCCGGGCCTTGCCCCCATTTTTCCTCATCTTGTCTTCCTCTCCCGTGTACTAGTACCCCTTGGAACAGACGGCACCGGCCCTATTTTTTTTTTTGCATATATCACACATGTCTTCGCCACTGCCACCCTCTCGCCTTCTCCTGCCTCCTTCTCCCTACCCCTGCTACTCTGTGCGCCTGACTCCGTCCTTCCCTGCCCACATCTGCTGTGCGGCTGCGGGCGTCGATCTTCGCGAACTGCGTCCCATCTGCGCGTTTGCGTGTCCGCGTGCACCGGTTTGGTGGTCGGTATCCTTGTGAATGCACAGGGCCAAATACGGTCGCTGCACGCCGCCGACGCACCCGACACTCGCGGAGCGGTGCCGCTCCCGTCGCGATTCTTTCTTTCCCTTTTTGGCGCACCGTCGCTTGTGTGTCACGCGTCTCTGCTTCTCCTATGCCCCCACTGCGTGGGACCGGCCGTGGCCGTAATAAGGCTGGCACTGTCCCTACCGCCCACACCAAGGGCGGCTTCAAGGCGAAGGGCAGCGCCAAACCACGCACGTTTGATGAGTACTACAGCGAAATCTACGGTAAGCGTTGGCCCACACTTCGCGCTGCCATGATAGAGGCGCCGCGCAAGGTGGCGCTGTGGAACCGCTTCTCCCAGGTCCCCTTCGAGGAGGCGACGCGAGGGTTGTCACGGGTGGAGCCCAACTCCCTCATCCAAGCTTTTCAACCTGCCCGGAAGGTCAACTCGACAGAAGCCGCCAGCACGACGGACCGTGGCATCAGTGCCGACGACGAGGCGAGGCTGCAGGAGAAGGCCCTTGCCGCAGCGGCTGGCGACCTGCTACACCCGAACGGCGTAATCGACAAACCCCCCATCGACGCCTTTGGCATCAAGGCGTACTACCTGCTCGACTACGCCTCGGCGCACGTAGTGGAGCAGCTGCAGGTCGGCGCATTTGATACGGTGCTGGACATGTGTGCCGCCCCAGGTGGAAAGTCCGTTGCCGTGGCGCAGTTTCTGTCACCTGACGGAGCGCTCACGTGCAATGAGGCCCGCGCCGACCGTTGCGCGCGGCTTCGGCGGAATTTACAGGAACACGTGCCCGTGAACTACGTACCGTGGCGAACGACGCAGCGCGATGCGCAGACATGGTACGACCCAGGGGCCTTCTCGCGTGTTCTCGTCGACGCCCCGTGCTCCTCGGAGCGGCACCTGCTTCAGCAGTCAGGCGGCTCGCCTCTGTCCTTGCGAGAGTGGTCTGAGGAGACGACAGCTCAGCTCGCCGCTCTTCAGCGTATGCTGCTGCAGCGTGCCATCGAAACGTGCCGCGTTGGCGGCCGTACCGTTTACAGCACGTGCTCCATCTCACCCTTGGAGAACGATGGCGTTGTGGGTGAGGTACTGCAGCGCACTAGGTGCGAGGTCAAGGTAATCAAGACATCGTCCGCCGCTGCTGCTGCCCTTGTTGCGCCGCCGAAGACTGCAACCGACGCCAGCGAATCGGATGCGTCTGGTGCAGAGGCGTGTGCCCCACACACACCAACTGTGCTCGGCGAGGCGACGGCGTACGGCCGCCTGCTATTGCCGGACACTTGCCATGGATGGGGCCCAATGTTTTTCTGTGTGCTGGAGAAGACCGCAGAGCACAAGGACGTGCCCTCCTCCTCGTCTGAGGATGACGGTGACTAGAACACGTGCCGAGCAAGCGCATTCAAAGCAAAGGAGGTGTGCACGTGTCCGTGTCTTTGTGTTCGCGTGCACGGCGCTTCGTCTCTGCCTCCCCCCCGTCCTCCGATCCACTCGGAAATGAGGACGGACAGCGATGATGGCAAAACGGTGGCGTCTTCTTCGACTCTCTCTCTCTGTAACGATTAACACGCGCAAGATGCGACATGATGAGAGTTGAAGACCAAAGGAGAAGTGTCCAGATGAGGAGGCAGGAGAGATGCCTTGTCCCCACCACCCCTCACAGCACATCCGCAGCGGCGACTGTGCTCCTGCTCACGTGGTGGCAGTCACTGCCTGCGCGTCCCGTGCGCTCTTCACATCCATGCGCGGTGTAATCTTCTGGCCGTCACGGTGGCACAGGGATGACCAACATGTCGGATTGACTTTCTCTTTCCGAGGAGGTTCGTTCCTTTTCATTTTTTTTTCTCGTCTCTCTGTTCTCCGTTGCCCTCCCTCAGGCGCCGCGTCATTGCAGGCTCAAACAGACGCACGCACACACACACACACACACACACACACACAACATGAACACACCTTATCATGCAAGCGTTGTCATTTCACCCGTTGCGGCCGCCGCTTCTTCCTCGACGCTTCGCTGTGGTCGTCAATCGGTGCTGTGTCGTATTGTCGCAAGGACGGTGAGCTCGGAGGTGCACTTCTGCCGTGCTCTCGAGCCTCTTCGTCGCGGCTGCCGTATCCCTGGTTTGGGGAGTCTGTTGTCTGCAGCGCGAGACTTTTCCTCCACCACGCCTTCCTACTTGCCTGCTTTCGACGTCTTTAACAAGCGGCAGACATCGGACTCAGCATCATCATCCGCAATCGCCGGTGCTCCATCACCATCTCGGAGCAGCTGCGGCCGTGCTCACGCCGACCATCATCGTCACCAGCATTCTCCACGTGCGCGCCGACGTTCTTGCACGCCGCAGGACACCGATGCCTCCGCCTCGACGGAGCCGTACGCGTTTCCTGTGGGACGCGCTTTGCGCTACGTGCAGCTTGGCCGGCGCTATCATGGCCAGACCGAGGGGCAGTCGACTTTGTACGAGTGGCTGGCGGAGATGCCATTCCCACCTTCTGCGGAGGCAGCGGGGCCGCTCTGGGGGAACGGAGGCGCCGATGTGGAGGGCTGCTCTACCTCGAAGACGGATACGCACGGCCCGGAGCTCGTTGCGGAGGTGTCTAGCTTTGCGAAGTACCACGCTCATCACGCCCTGATCGAGTTCAAGGAGCTGCGCCGCCGGATCGCAGAGGCGGAGTCGTGTGCGCAGGTAGCCCGAGTCGGCTCGCAGCGACCAGCAAACTCCTCACCGCCGAACCGCCACGAGCGCGCTGCAGACCGCAACGCTGAGGAGCCCTCGCCCTCGTCTTCTACGTCGCCGTCTCCCACGTCGTCCCTGTCTCCGCATCCGCTTCCGGCCCACCTCGCTGCGGCGCTGACGCAGTCGCTCTTCAGTGTCACGGTGCTGCTGCATGTGAGCGGTCTTTTCGGCGTCGCAGACACGCACGTAGAGCGTCTGTTGGATGTGTGCTTCTCCACCTCCATTTTCCTTGCGCAGGATTCCGCTGCAGCTGCGGCTTTGACGCGCCGGCAGCGAGGCAACCTCTCCGCGCCATCTAGCGCCTCTGAGTTTCCTCGACGGCATGGCGCCACTGCCGCCTTTGTGGAGGCACCGCCGAGGTCGCGGCATCTGCACTCGCTTCACTGGGCGATTGTGCACTTCGCGGCGGGGGTACAGCATTGGGGGCTGCTGGAGCACACAAGTCCGCTGCAAGATGTCGGCAGGACGCAGCGTCCATACGAGCGCCTGCTGCAGGTACACGCTGCCCTGCTTTGCGAGCAGACACGCCGGTGCGTGGATCATGTGCTGTGGCATGAGCTTGTTCTACTCAAGGCGGGCCGCCGCGCTGAGGCAGCGCGAGATGCCTGGTTTATGGGCCCCGACGCGGCGGCGTACTCCGTGCTGTTCGGCGCTCAGTCAAACTCATCTTCCTCTTGCGGCAATGCCGCGGATGCAGGCTCACTGGCGCGTCGTGTGCCGCCTCGCTTGCAGCAGCGCCGCCTGCAGCTTCTACCACTGCTGTGGCTCTCACTTCTCTGTTCCCAGCTGCAGAAAAGACAGACGCCAACGGCGCAGACGCCGTCCACGTGCGCTGCACCACACAGCTCGCCCTCTCCGCCAGACGCCGAGGAGGTGACCTGGGCTTCAGCACGCCACGCCTTCGCCGCCCTCTTGCCGCTCTTCTCGAAGGATGCGCGACTGGACGTGACGGCGTGGGCGGCGCTGCATCTTCTCTTCCTTCCACACAGAAGGGCGCGCCTCTCAAACGCGAAGGGTGCGGAGACGAAGATGACACATGCATGCACCATCTCTGCTCCAGCGGCGGCAGCGAATGCGACTTTGCCGGAGCTGTGCGCACTCCTGGCGCGTGTCGAGCGTGAAGGCGCCTTGCTAGAGCTCGGCCCGGCTCTTCCGGGACCGGCTAGCGCGCACGCGGAGTCGTCCGCATATTTTCACCTCGCCTCGTTTCTGCGTTGTTGGCTGGATGCGTCCACGGCACGATCATCTGTGCCCTCGTCTCCCGGCACAGCTCGCGCTGAACTTGCAGACAGCAGCGGGTGCATCCACCGTGGCGATAATGCGTTGAACACATTGCAAACGCCAATGCACACAGCAGGCCAGCTTTATCGTGCGCTGCTGAACATTCCGCTCTCAGCCCTCTTCCTCCCCTCACCCAAGCCTTCTTCCGGTGATGGCCTTTGCTCCGCGTCTGTACTCGCTGAGTATGCCTCGACAGAGCCGTCGCTGAGGAAGCGGCTTTCTGTGACTGCAGAGGGAGCGCGTTTGCTTAATCGATTGCTGCTGCGTGTGCTGCTGCAGTGGCGCAGCGATCGCCGTGTTCGGAGGGTACCGCAAAGAAGTGGCAGCGCGTCAGCACGGTCCACGTCGGAGAAGTTGCCCTCTGCAGGCGGCGTCGCACCAATCGCGCCCGAGTGTTCGTCGTCCGCGTGCACGCCATGCACTGAAAGCGCTGGTTCAGGAGGACGCAGGGAAGCGATCGAAGCTGCTCAGGGTGACCGTCCTCCCGGTGCGCTTCCAGCCTCCCAACCGGGCCTGCCGCAAGAGATGACCGTGTCCGCTGCGGAGAGCAGGCGGCAGTGGGAGCGGGAGCTCGTTTGCGTCCTCAAAGCTACTCATCACTTGGGCGCGCTGATAACAGCAGGCGCGGCCGATGGTGTCTCACGTGATGGCAGCAGTGATCGTGGCACGGGGCTCATCCGCGCGTTCGTTGCGCCAACAGCCCAGGCAGTGGTCCGTGCTCTGGCGGAACAGCTTGGTAGATCTCTTTTACCATGGCGACTGCTTCTCCTCCACTGCGAACATGTGCCGCTCACTGCGGCGGAGCTGCAGCTCCTTGGCAAGCTGGATGCCACCCTGCGTCACGTGCTGCTCCTGTACTCTCCTCAACGTGTTCGCGCGAGCGACGCAGCAGCTTCCACCACGCCTACGGACGTGGGATCGCTGCCGATGACCTATCGAGTGTCGATGAATGCGCTGATGCGCACAGCTGCCTGAGGGGATGCTTACGTATACGATATCGGCATTTCAATGCTTTCTTTTTCTACCGTTTTTCTCTCCTTCCCGAACGACGGAGGTGGAACGCCTCAGTGCATGGCATCATCAGAGTCCAGCGCCCTCCCCCCTACACGCTCTCTCTTTCTCTGTGGGGAAGGGAGGGAGGGGGCGGGGGCAGGCAGCTCTCCCCTCCCTCCACCTATCCCTGCCGAATGCCGAACCTCACTTCCGGGGATGCCGGGGGCCCGGCACCCACGACGTAAGGGGAGGAGGGAGGCCCGGGCGATGCATCGCTACAGATGCCGGCGCCCAGGTCCTGGATGGCGCTGCGTCGGGGCACCCCCCCCCTGCGACAGCGAGCACGCTTGTGCCTAATCCATATGATTAGGCAGAGCGTCAGCGTGGCTCG
>NC_018259.1:958984-960094 GCF_000227135.1 Leishmania donovani | reverse complement strand
TCTCTCCTTCCCGAACGACGGAGGTGGAACGCCTCAGTGCATGGCATCATCAGAGTCCAGCGCCCTCCCCCTACACGCTCTCCCTTTCTCTGTGGGGAAGGGAGGGAGGGGGCGGGGGCAGGCAGCTCTCCCCTCCCTCCACCTATCCCTGCCGAATGCCGAACCTCACTTCCGGGGATGCCGGGGGCCCGGCACCCACGACGTAAGGGGAGGAGGGAGGCCCGGGCGATGCATCGCTACAGATGCCGGCGCCCAGGTCCTGGATGGCGCTGCGTCGGGGCACCCCCCCCCTGCGACAGCGAGCACGCTTGTGCCTAATCCATATGATTAGGCAGAGCGTCAGCGTGGCTCGGGCGTGTGACCCACCACCCACCCCCCGGCCCTCGCGCACTGCCTGCTGGTGTGCAGGGAGCCTGCGCCACGCCGAGGAGGATGCACCGCGTGGCGGCCGGCACGATGGGCGCGGGTCGGGGGTGGGTGGGTGGGGCCGCGTCTGAGGCAGGGGTCGTGCTGCGATGACTGGGTTGGCGCATTGCTGTGACGCGCGTGTCTAGCGCTGCTGCACACCACGCGAGGCGGGCCTGTGACGGGGCGCGTGCGGGCTCGAGTTGGGTTTGGACTCCTGTTGTATGACAGAGAAACGGACACGTTGGAACCGAAAGAAAAAACGGCACGAAAAACCTCCTTTCCTTGGATAGGCCGGGCAGTTAGCTGCCAGCAGTGTGTGCGTGTGCACACATGTGTCTGCGTGTAGCGCGCACGTATGCTCGCGGCCGTGCGTGTGTATTTTCTCTTCCTTTTTTCTTCGTTCTGCCTTGCACTAATTTCTGCCATTCCCTCTTCCACTCTGTGACCCACCACCCACCCCCCGGCCCTCGCGCACTGCCTGCTGGTGTGCAGGGAGCCTGCGCCACGCCGAGGAGGATGCACCGCGTGGCGGCCGGCACGATGGGCGCGGGTCGGGGGTGGGTGGGTGGGGCCGCGTCTGAGGCAGGGGTCGTGCTGCGATGACTGGGTTGGCGCATTGCTGTGACGCGCGTGTCTAGCGCTGCTGCACACCACGCGAGGCGGGCCTGTGACGGGGCGCGTGCGGGCTCGAGTTGGGTTTGG
>NC_018259.1:943786-958885 GCF_000227135.1 Leishmania donovani | reverse complement strand
CGGGGGTGGGTGGGTGGGGCCGCGTCTGAGGCAGGGGTCGTGCTGCGATGACTGGGTTGGCGCATTGCTGTGACGCGCGTGTCTAGCGCTGCTGCACACCACGCGAGGCGGGCCTGTGACGGGGCGCGTGCGGGCTCGAGTTGGGTTTGGACTCCTGTTGTATGACAGAGAAACGGACACGTTGGAACCGAAAGAAAAAACGGCACGAAAAACCTCCTTTCCTTGGATAGGCCGGGCAGTTAGCTGCCAGCAGTGTGTGCGTGTGCACACATGTGTCTGCGTGTAGCGCGCACGTATGCTCGCGGCCGTGCGTGTGTATTTTCTCTTCCTTTTTTCTTCGTTCTGCCTTGCACTAATTTCTGCCATTCCCTCTTCCACTCTGCCTCTCGTCACCGGCCGGGCGAACGCCCCGCGGCGGCCACCTCTTATTCTGTGTTTAAACTCGTCCTTGAACGACCACTCCTTTCCCTTCGCGCGAAGCAGGAGAGGGGTGGAAAGGTGACGACAACAGCCACAACCAACCGAAAGACATAATCGAGAGCGAAGTCGTGCGTGTGAGCCCGGTGCGCGGGGAGACGGATAAGGCATTCACCTCTCTAGCAGTGCGCGCGTAAAACTGAGGAGGCCGTTGCCTGCGTGCATCCGCACGGCCGGCGCAGAGAGGGAGAGGGCATCGAGCCTTTCTGCCACCGCTCAGTGGTGGTCGTTATGCGCGGCGCTTTTCCTCACCTTTCTCGTTAGCATACGCCTTGCGAACGTTGTCTGTCCGACATCCGCACCTCTGCCTTCGCGTTTAGGGAGCGCATGAGGGCACGGCGAGCGGTGTCTCCAAGACCGGGATGCAGTATAGTTCATCTGACGCACTCGATGGAACGCCTAACGCCCCACCAAAGGATGCCGCAGATGGCTGCTACGCCTTCTCGCCGTCCTGTGGAACGGCCTCCTCTTATGTCTCTATGATGGACCGTATGGATGAGTTTGAGTGCCCTGTACCTACCAAAGGCAGCAACACTCCCCTACGCCCCACTGCACAGCCGGTGAACCGCACACTGGACACCCACGCCACGACCGGCGCTTCTTGCGCTGGTGCTGCTCGCCCGCCGCTCCCGGCGCAAGGCGCCCATCGACCACCAAGCAGCTTAAGTTCCGACCAGAGCAGTCTTGCCATGCAAAACTTTAGAACCTACGGGCACATAGACGATGTCGTGGCTGGCCCGGCCTCCGCTCCTGCCAGCAACCGCGACGTGGCTTTGCCTTTCAATAAGCACGACAGAGCCTACACCTGCTGGCTACAAGGTAGCCCTATCTCGTCGATCCATGCAGGGGACACACCCGTGCATCAGCACGGCGTGGTGGCGGGGGAAGAGCGTCGTCGTCCCCACAGCGAGAACGTAGACGTGTTTCGGCCCACCGTCGACAGCGGCGGCACGAAAACATTCGCCGCCGCTGCCGCCGTGATCACACTGTCCACGCCATCCCTTTCGTCGGCGTCGCTGCCGGCGCGCACGGAAGGCACTCGGCGGCCGCCTTCTTCGTCGATTTCCCCCGCGACGACCTTCGCGCAGACGCGCCACAGCGATGTTGCCGAGCTACGCTCGCATCTGAGTGCCCTGTTGCAGCAACAGGCTTTAGGTCCCGCGTGCAGCGCCGCTGCACAGTGCGACGGCACTGTTTCCGAGGGCGACGGTTTCGGAGACCGAGGTAGTGCCCCGCCTTCGTCGTCCTCGCTGCGCTGCTCGGACTCTGGCGCTAGAGTGCAGGGTGCCGCGTTTTGCCCAGGCCAGCTGCCGACGCGCACAGCGCATGCTCAAGCACGCACGTCGCAGAGCCTGGAGCGACCGTCGTCAGGGGCAGCGTCTTCGCAGCGCGGACGTCGGATGCCATCGTTCTCGACACCGCCGCTGGCGCCAGATGCCACCTCTACGCTTGGCAGGGCGAGTGAGTCGTTTCTGCGCAGCATGCCAGCGCACCAGCAGCTGCCGCATCCGCCAATCACACGCGCCTCTGAAGGTATCGCTCATGTAGCCAGCACTGGTCACATCAGTCGCGTGAGCCAGGATGTGCGTCATGCACGTGCCCAGCAGGCCTTCGACGCGCAGGCAAGCGAGCTCGAGCAGCAGCTGGATGCGCAGCTGGGGCTTGTTTTCACGCTAATGCGGCAGGTCATGGTTCTGGACGCGCATCTAGCCGCGAGGTCGGCAGCCGACACGGGCACCACCCTGACGAGCAGCGGCGCAGACAGCGAAGAGCATCGCGAGCTTCTGGTTGGGCAACTCGAGGAGGCCGAGGACGCGACGGTGTCTACAGCTCTGCACTTTGTAGAGCTTGCGAACCGCCACGCGCTGGAGTGGATGAATCAAGGGCAATATTCTGCGGCCCTGCAGCTTCTGCAGCGGGCGGGCAGGCTGCTGCGCAAGGGTGCCGGTCGGGTATTCCGCTATCTGCCAGATCCTGTAGAGCTCGAGGCCCCCTCGATCAACGGCGCGGCGGGAGGGCGTAATGAACCTCGCGATGGCCGTGACACAACCCCGCTGCAGCGGCCGACTGCCGCGTCGTCACAGGCCAGGAGCCACGACCGTAAGAGCCCGACAATGTTCACATCCAGCGACAGCGGTGCCAATATCAACCACATCAGCAGCGACAATGTGTTCAGCATCAGCGCCCCCTTTTTCTCCCCGTCGCAGGAACCGCGGCGACTCAAGGCCGTGGCCGCTGTGGAGCACAACCTCGGCGTCTACCACTTCAAGCTGGGGGAGTACACGCTGGCAAGCGCACTCTTCGCCCGGTCGGCGGCCCTGGAGGAAGAGCTTCAGGCACCTGGAATCGGCATCACATATTTTAACATGGCGCAGACGCAGCATGGCCTTCGGCAGCTGACCGAGGCGCTGCGATACGCCGAGATGGCGGAGGAGGCGGTGGAGCGGCAAGTGTTCCAGGCGAAGGACAAGGCAACGCAGATGCGGCGGCGGCTGACACAGGGGCGCGCGTTCCAGGCAAGGGACTTCCCAGATGGCGCGCGTGCTGCGAGCAGGGGCGGTGAGGACAACCGCGACGGGATCGCCGCGGCTGCAAACGCATCGGCAGAGGGTCACCGTTACAGCGATGCAGCGGCGACCACCGAAGGAGAGGAGGAAAAGGCGCTCATGTGCATGTGGCTACAGTGGCGCGAGAGCGTATGCTTCTTGTCGTACGTGAAGCAGACACATGCGAGATGGCTGGATGAGATGGGCTTCTACAAGGAAGCTTATCAGCAGTATCAGCAGGCGCATCGCTGGCTCCTCGCCATTCCTCGCCTCGCCACGGAGGAGCAGCAGCGTGCACAGCTGTTGAAGCAGTACATGGCGACCATGAAGACACGCTGGCGGCGAGAGGAGGTCGAGGTGGAGCTCTACCGTCACCCGCTGCGCATCTCCTCGGCCTCCAGTAGCGGGGCTGTGCCAGCGGGGTCGTACCCTTCGCACAATACCCGCTCCCCGAGCAAGCACCGCGCGCGTACGCACCAGCGTCCTCAGCGGTCTCCAGCGGTGTTGTCTGCAGCCGTGCCCATTCCGAAAGACTTCACATCCCCGCTGCAGAGTACTGTAGTGACATCAGTGCTACCGCGCAATGTGGAGGTGGTCGGTAGGTGCCCGCGCGGCCCTTCTCGTGCGTTTTATCGTGAGAGCTTCCCCACCCCGCACGAGGCGCCGTTTCTCTGGCCCTCCGCCAGCGCTTTTGCGCTGCGGAATTCGATGAGTTCACAGCCGCGTCGCCGCCCCAGCAGCGCAAACGCCGTGCTGCACTCCTTGTATGCCCCACGCCGACCGCCTGCATCATTGCTTCGACATCGACCCAGCGCCACTAACCACGCCACCGCTTCTTCGGAGCAGAACCACACATCCCTGTCACATCCATCACCGGAGACGAGAGAGCAGCAGCAGCACGGCGGCAAGAGAGCATCCTGGGATCCATCAATGCGCGTGCCGATCCCGCCGCCTGGCCGACGCACTGAATACCGCACGTCGACTGGGCGCGCTGGGCCAGCCGCGTCTGGCCCATTAATGCGTTGCACCTCTGCCTCCCTGTTGCGAAGCAACGCAGGAGAGCCAGAGATGGACACGACTGCACATCTGCCGCCCCGGGCATCGTTCACCCCCTACGATGCGCACACGCGTAGTGCCCCTCAGCATCATCCTTCACCGCCTCGCGAACCGCCCCAGGCGAATAGCACATTGACAGAGTCTTTTGTGGCGCACGGCCTGCTTTTCGAGACCGAGCCAGAGACACCAAAGTCGCTACCACATCATCGACACAGTGAGCCCGTCTTCCCTGATGCGCTTACCGTCGAGAGCATGCAGAAAGCTGCCGCCGACCCACCAGGGCAGAGAAGCGGAGCTGCTGCGACACCGCAGAAAGGCAGTGCTGGCGCTGGCGTTTCGGACCTCGCCGCATCGGCCCCGTCAGCCGCGCGCCAGCTGCCCGAACTCACGCCGTCCCCTCGAATTCCCGGCGACTTGACATGGTGCGTGACCGTGCTGCAGGCCTTTCTGCGTCCTCGCTGCCGCCACCGGACCTTGTTAGACACAGAGGGGGAGAGGGACCGCGGCAAGTACACACATGGGGGGAGAGACACCATAGAATCGCCTCAACGGTCGTGCCCGGCAGAGGCGCCGACTCTGAAGTCCGAGTTGCCCAGCCACGCCGTTGAGGTGGAGAAGGGGACGATGCTTGACGGCGACGGCACATCGCGTGACGCGCAACCGCTCTCGCTGCCACCGAAATCGGCGGCCGCACTAGTGGTGCGGCGGGCGGAGCTCCAAGCTTCACAGCCGTACAGCGTGGATGTCCCCGGTGCTCTCGTGTCGGGCACTGTAGGCAGCGTGCTGGGAAGTAAGCCGGCAACTCAGCCGTCCTTGTCTGCATCATCACCTTCTTGGGCGGCTGTGGGGCGCGCACCGTGTGTAGAAAGCGGTGACTTACACGCAGAGGCAGCGGTGGCAGGCAAAGAGGACATCGTTGCGGATGCGCGTCATTACGGCGAGGACGTCTGTGTAGATCTCGCCGCGGCAGAGCATGAGTGGCCAAACGGTCCTGCCAGGGACGGCGTCTCTGCGGGCCAGCACGCAAGCAGAGGCAGCCTGGGCGGTGAGGACGGCGGACACGTGGCGGTAGACGCGCTCATCAAGCGGAGAAAGTCAGTCATCCCCTACGAGAGCGACGACGGGGAGGCAAGTAGTGGCTCGGCTGCCAGGGCGCCTTCCGGCTCCAGGAGCCCTGACCGTTTTCACAGCGAGGGTTTCCACGGTGCCGGAGATAGTGCCGACGCTGCTGCCCCAACCGCCACACGCGAGTATGTGGTTACATACGATTCTGGTGCAGTGATGGCAGTTGCGTCAGCGTCTTTTGCGATCCGCCACGAGAAAAACGAGGGAGAGATATATTGCCTCCACGAGCCAGGTGTGGTCGACGACGAGATGATGCTCAAAGTAGAACCGCCCGACTCGGGACGGCGCGGCCGCATGCCGGTGTCGGCAGACGTCTTGTTAGGTAGGGAAGGGGATCGCTGCTGTGGTGATGCGTCGGTGAGCACATCGAAGACGAACGCTCATAATACCTCGGGGAAGGGTGAGGGCGACGCGATGACGATGCTGGCTGAGGAGCGTGAGGACGCACCAGGCAACGCTCTAGTGTTAGGGACACGCGCCTCGGTGCCCGAGGAGGCGAAGGCTGACAGCCTCAGTGCACTGCCGCAGCTGAATGCGGGTGATGGGAAAGACAGCGTGGTGGCATCCCTGGAGATGCGTGCTCACAAGGAAGATCAGCATCTCGTGTGCGAAGCGCAAGGGAGAGGCACGGCGGCGCAGAGGACCGCGTCACGTTTTCGGGCGCCTGCCGATAAAGTTCTCCGGGCAGAGCAAGCGGAACTCGCCTGTGCTGAGGCGGCAGTGGCTGGCTCGCTTTCAGCGCGCCATTCGACGACGCTGAACAAAGTTGCGAGCTCCGTTGCCACCGTCGCGGAGGCCTTTGCGTCTGCTGCAAACGACTACGGCGACATGCCGAAGCTGTCTTCTCTGTCGCCAACTTCGTGGGCCGCGCGCAGAGGTACGAGGGCACCGTTTCAGTCACCACGGGACGCAGAGGCGAGAGAGAGGGGGCTGAAAGCCGTGCCTGCTCCTGCGGCGCTGTCGAACTCGTCGCACTCACCGGTCTCGCAAGCACCGCAAGGGACAAGCCAGCGCGCAGACCAGGTGGACGGATCATGCAATGCCGAACTCGGCGCGGCTGGCGAAGCGGAGGCCAGTAACTTTTTTTGTGCAGCCGCGCACGCGACACTCTCAGACAGAAGCGGCGAGGACGACGTGAGTGACAGGACAGCGGCCCGAAAAGCGGCCCTTTCGGATTCCCCAACTCCGCCCTCTGCTTTCTCTGCGTGCGCAGAGAACGTTTGCCCGAGCAGCGTGGAAGACACTGCTCCGCCTGGCGGGTCATCGATGCGTGCATCCATCTCGGCCACCTCTGTTCGGTTTGCCGCATACGCGCACGAAGCACCGCAAAAGGTGGGCAGCAGCGCTTCGGCGTGCACGGGCGATCCTGAGGTGGAAGGCGACAACGGGCCAGCGAGTGAGGCGCTGCACCAGGAGACGGAGGGGGAGTGGGGCAGCGCCTGGGACAAGGGCAGCTCGGCTGCGCCCGAGGCGAGCGCTGCCTCCGGGGGACGAGCTGCTTCCAGCGGCCGCGAAGCAGCTGGCTGCGGTGAAGCTGTGCCGTGGACAGAGAAGGTGAACGATGCCACGGATGCTCTTGCCGTTACCGTAGCTTTCCCAGGTGGGGAGGCTGAAGCGCAGCTGACACCTCCTGCGGATAACGACGGTCACGCACATCAGTCGAGCCACGCCGCGACTTTGTTCTCGCCGACATCGAGGAGCGGGGAATCCCGTCGCGGTGATTCTCCCACGACGACGAGTGCAGAGAGACCACCACGCAACGAAGGTGCAGACCTACAGTGGTCCGAAGACTTTGCCAACGCTAGGGCGACAGCAGAGGAGCGAAGTGCAGAGGTGAGCGCGGCGATAAAGGAAGGCCCATCTCCAGAGGAGGCCGTTGTGGCCCCGCAGCCTCTGGCGACACTGCCGCCTCGACGTGGTCGCATATTCGTCTTCGCACCGCACCAGCTTGCAGCATCCGCGCCGATGGAGCTGACGAACGTCAACTTTAGTTTCCGCAGTGGTGACGCTTTTGAGCGCATTCGATCCCCTACGCGGACTCAGGAGCAGCCCGCGGCGACTCTAGATACGGATACGGTAGAGGACGGGGCGGCAAAGCCGGTGCTGCTGCGCGTGGCGGGCGGCGGCCGCACCTCCGGCTCTTCCGACGGTTCGCTCTGCTCCAAGGAAGGGTACTGCTGCGCAGCGGCAATGATGGCGTATGCGACGGCTGAGGATGAGACTGTGGACCGCCGCGCTGCATCCATCGGCTCCACCACGACCCAGATCACGCAACTCCGGGGGAGCTCCTCGAGAAGCATTCACGACGGCAACGACCTCCGACTAGGCGACGGCGAATCGCCGGTGAAACCGGAGGCAGTCGAGCTGGCGAAGTCGATAGCGCCGGGGTCAACGATGGCCCCGTCCTCGGCGATAATGCATGATCGATCACCGCTACCTTCCGCATCGGTGAATGTCGCGGCGCCCAGCGAGGCGCCGGTGACGGCGAACGAGGACGTCGCGCAGGCGGAGGACAAGGATGTGAAGCGGCTGCAAAGGGCACGGCAGGATCTCTTGTCCACTCACGAAACCGACATTATTGAGAACATGGACACCCCGCCCCCGTGCACGACGAGCGCACCCAATACACCGGAGCTCCTGGACCCTTCCAAGCCTCCTTGCTCGTCAGCGGTTTTTGCCCCAATAGCAGCGTCGGTGGCTGTGGCACCAGTAGAAGCGCCCAGAGGATCAGGGCGTGCAGCGGAGTGGGAGACGAAACCGTCGACTGCTGTGCCCCTGCCTCTATCTCCTCGACCAGAGTCGCCGGCGGCACTGCCAGAGGCTGGGGAAAGAGCTGCGGGTCTGTTGTCACCACGGAATTGCCCTCTGGACCGCGAAGGTGACCTGCTCGGCTGTGTACACGGAGGTGACGCCGACGAGGCGACGCCTCCTGGCAAGGGAGATGCTCTTGCGACCACGGAGGGAGAGACGGCGCTCGAAGTCGGCACTAACCATCCTGTCAATGCGTTGAAAGATGGCATGGCGGGTGCGCACGAAAAGGCGCGTCTCAAGAGTGGAGGCGCCCACGGCACCGCGGTGGCCTCGCACGAGGTCTCTGCAGGTCATCTTCTCCCACCTCATCTACCAGCGCCTTTTCACAAGCCACGACCACAGCAGCAGCGGCTCGGCACGAACGAGTCTACTTGGAGCGACATGGAGACGGACGAGGCGCAGCGGCGGTATATCCGCGATCAAATCGTACAGGAGGAGGCGGCGGGAGTGATTCAGCAGGCGTGGAGAGATTGTGTAGCGGCTCGGATGCGGCGCCAGCTGCACCTGCTATGGTAAGCTGCAGGGAAGGGAAGGAGGGGCGCAAGCCAAGGCGTCGGCACTTGGAGGGGCGCGGAGGGAACCTCCTCTTCCCTCGAAGCGCAGATGCCGGTGATGACAGCTCGATTCTCTACCCGTCTTCTCTCCATATGCAGTCTCCTCGCATACGAAACGCTTTCCAGTGCATCGGCGTCCCGCTGTCGCCGGCACCCATCTCTTTTGCCCATCCCTGAGCAGCCTTCTTCGGGTTCAGGCCCCATCTCCATCGAGTGCGCACCCGAGCACACTTCACCACCTCCCCGGCTCGTTGTCTCCCAATGCTCCTTTTTTCCTTCTACCCACCTTCTCTCCGTCGAACCACCGGGCTTCTCCCTAACGTGCGCACGCTGTGCATCACACTGCGACACCCGTGTGTGTCTCGCTTTTCTCTCTTTTACTTTGTGTGTTTTCCTCTTTCGCCTCCACGGAGATGGCTGACCGGCCATCTTGTCTCTTCGGCAGCCTCGCTTGCTGTCGCCCTCTCCGCCTCTCTCTCTCGTCGTCGTCTCGCCGTGCCTGTGTCACGCCCTCTTTTTTTTCCATTTTTGATCGTCTTGCACTCCCCTCTGCTTCCCTCTCCCATTCTCTAGATAGGCACACAGCATACGTGCGCGTGCTTGCCTGCGCGTGTGTGAGCTCCTCGCGTGGTGCAGAACTGAAACGGAGAGGCGTGTATGTGTGTGTCTTGGGCGTTGGCGGCTGCTGTTTCGGGTGCCGCAGCAGACATCCCACTCACCATTCTTCTCCCTCGTGCGGTGTGTCTCTCTCTCTTCTCTCCCCAATCTGTGGCCCAACCCTCTTTTTTCTCTGCGCCTTGAGGCTGATAGGCTTGACCCTTCCTCGTTCACTTGCTCCCCCTCCCTGTTTTGCGTGTGAGTCATGCGCATTCTCCAGCAGGCGGTCCCTCGCTTCCTTGTATGTTTGTGCTCGTCGCGCCTTGCTGCTGCTGTCTGCATGGGGTGCTTGTCTATTCCGTTCTCCATGTACGCCCATCAGTGCGTTTTTGTGTGTCTGTGCGTCGGCGTGCTTGTGCTCCTTGTGTTTCTACTCGAGTCTTGTGTTGCCACCCTTTTTTTTTTTTCACTTCCCCTCTCTGTGCTCCCTCACCGTCCATCAAGTCTTGCCCGCCCGCCCCCCCCCCCATCTATCCCCATCGCCTACCCCGCCTCTCTGTCCGCCTCCTTTGCTCCTCCGCCGCCCCGCTTGCTCATAGAGTATCGGCGAATCCAGAGCCACTCGCCGGGGTGGCGTTCGGAGGAGGGGGGGAGGCCGTGAACAGCACCGGTGTAATCCAAGCGGCAAGGCACTGGGGGCGCAAAGCTTTGCGCGCCAACGAGTAGGGCGCATGCTCGTCGTGGCCGTTGTCTCTGCCACACTTCAGGTACGGCACGGTCGAACGGGGGATGCGGCGCGGTATTGCTCTCCAGCGAGCGCTGTATTCTCATCTCCTCTTTCGGGTCGGCCTACTCGGGCCGTCTTCTTAGACGTGCGTGTGCTGATGTGGGGTCCCTCAATCGTGAACCAAGGGTTCAAGGGAGAACGTGCCGGCGGGACTCGCTTGCGCATCAGCATTCCCCTTCTCTTTTGTCGATGGCCTTCCGCAGATCCATCTCATGACTTACCCTGCGGTCTCTTGCCTTCTCATTGCCCCTTTCCACCCACTCTCCTTCCCCTCTCTCGTTTTCGTGGTGGAGTGGTGGTGGTGGTGGGCTTATCGCTCCATACCTCGATCTGACGCTCGTTGTGATCGTCGCCTGGTAAATACAGAACACACACACACACATGTATATATGTATTTGCATGTATGTCGATCCTTATATCACACACACACACACACACACACACGCACGCACGCACGCACGCATGCAGGCATCCCGGCACAAAGAGCCGCTGACGAATTGGCGAGCACGCATCGCTCCGTCACTCGTTGCGCGGCGTTTTCACTTTTGTTGTGATTCGCTGCGTTCGCTGTCTTGATTGCCGTCGCGAATGGTTCTGTTGCCTGTCTGCCTGCACTGTCATTGCACGTGATTGAGCAGGTTTGCTTCCAGGTGTAATGCTGTCTGTCGACTACGGATTCGGCACCTCCGTGAAAAGGAGCGGACACGCCGCATGCTGGTGCGCCGCACTGGGCGGCGTTGTTTAGTTCGGTGGCTGGCCGCCAAGCGAACTGCTGGCTGAAGTGGCGCGGCACGAGGGATCTAGCTGCCCTCTCTTCGTGCTGCCCGTAACGACGATCGCGCGCCATGTGCCCCGCGCAGATCAGCGCCGTGGGACAGACGTCTTCGACGTTGCTTTGGCGCCGCACCGCCAGCGCAGGCTGCGCAGGCTGTGCGAAATCGCCAGCGGAGTGGCACCTTGCGAGTGCAGCGGGACGCTGCGCAATTTCCAGGGCAGGCGCTCCTCGAGGCCGGACTGTGCCGCCAAAGAGGGGGATAAGGACGGCGATATCCTGGGAGAGAGCTTTAGCGCGTTTTCCTCCGGACCCCTTGCCCTCTCTCAAACGACGGAGGAGTCGAGCGAGCGCGGGCTTGAGTATGACGAAGGTTACTTGAGAGAACAGGAGGTGGAGAACGCGGCCGACCGGAGCAGGGGTGGCTCGGTCGACACCTCGCCGTCCTTGTCTTCCTCCTCAAGGAGAGGGAGCGGGTGCGGCACCGATGCGCGATAGCCGTTGCACCTCCACGCCGCCGCCGCGTCTGCACCGGACAGAGTTGTCGCCGATGCGGTGAACGAGGTTGTGGTGCCACCAATCACTGTTGAGCTGCTGCGCCAGGTGAGGCTGGCGGCGGGCGACCGCACAGCACACAACACGCCTGCATCTCTCCGTCAGCGGCCGCGTCACACGGCCACATGAGGTTGAGTCCCAGCACTCGCACTGGCTACGTCAAATCTGCCCTCCGAGACCTCACAAAGGGGCGCAACGCTGGTCATGACATGGGCAAGGAGGCGCCTTCAGTCCCGGCCGACACACGCGAGGTGCGCGGCAAGCACACAGTGCGGCCGCTTCGGTGGCAGATGATTCGGCCGCCGGTGGCGCTACGCTCGCGGCACGGGCACCATCTCGTCTCCTGCAGGGAGCGCCTCTACGTGATCAGCGGCTGCTACTGGGCTCATGGCAACGCACTGGCGTCGACGGACATGATGTACGATGTGTGCACGGGCGCCTCGCAGCAGATTTCTTTTCCCTTCCCCCAGCGCTTCTGCGCGGCGTTGGCGAAGAGCGATGCCGTCCCCGCGACGCCGTGGACGATGTGAGCGTCGTCTTCGCCAAGGCGTCTCGTGGAAGAGGTTGTCGAGGGGGGGGGCGCTCTCACACGCTGGACGGCGAGGGCGGGCGACGAACATCAGGTGCTGTACTGTTTTGGCGACTTGAGCTACTCGCATCAGCTGATGCACACTCCCCATCGTCTCTGGCTGCCGCAGGCGGTGCTGGAGGAACTGCCCCAATACGGTACAGTGCCGCGAGCGCAGTCCAAAGGGATTCTCGTGTGCAACGTGCAGCGTGAAAGCACCCCCGATGAGCACAAACGTGGCGAACAGGCGACAAGACGACTCTTCTACATGGACGGCTTTCAGGATGGAGGCCCGATGGCGCCATGTCTGTGAGTGTACACCTTGGCAACTGGAGTATGGGTGCGTGTGTGCCCTTCACCAGACCTCGTACGCAGCCAGATCTCGCTGCTTCAGTACGAACTAGTGGACACAGTGAGCGAGAGGCCCGCTAGCGAGGCAGCGCGGTCGGCGCCCGTGCCTGTCAAGCAAGAGTGCAATCAACCGGCAAAGCGGCATGCCACTTGCCTTCGACGGTTCGAGGTGGTGGGCGGCATGCCGGCTCGCCGTGGCAAGCAGCGCCGCTCTCGCATATGCTACTCATTCGACACGGTGCAGATGCGCTTCGACTACGCGCACGCGCTGCCGGCGCCCGGGCTTACAGCGCACTGTGTAGTGCTAGTACCGTCTGCTGGTATGCCCAGCGCTGCTGCAGCTCTCCACTCGACGGTGAAGGCTGGGGAGGACAGGCAAACAGTGGCGGAAGGCGCCACGCTCTTGAGCGCCTACCAGACCGCCCTCAGAGTGCTACGCGAGCGGTGTGGTGCGTGGCCACTGTGCTGCGGTGGCAACGAAGACTGGAGCGATGCCGAGCAGAACAGCCTCGGGAAGCCGGTGGGGTGGCTGTACTTGCTTGCGCCACGCAAGATTCCTCTTGCCGAGGGATCTCGGGTGGAGATGGGGCGACTGTGTATCCAATCGACGGTGCTCACAATGGACAGAGATGGGCTTCTCGGCACGCTCTTTTAAAGCGTGTGTGTCTGCACGGGATTGGGGGGGGGAGCGGCGGCGGCAGCAGCAGCGGCACACGTGTGTTGGTGGTGAGGAGGAAATGCTCATCTGTTGCACAGCCTACCTTCCTCTCTGCATCTTCTCTCTTTGTTTTTCTCTTGCCGATCGGCGAGAGGGCTTGCGCACGTGGTCCTTTCGGTATTTGTGCCGCTACGTGGTGGTGCTCCCATTGGGCCGCGCCGCTTCGGTTGATAAACGGCGGCATTTTTTTTATCGGTACATGCGCATGTGTGCATGAACGCGCCTCCGTTGCAAGGCGATGCCCCCTCTTTCTCTCTCTCGCATGCACGCACGCTCGAATGCAAACGGTTTGTGCGCGTTATCGCCTCCTACTCCTTCCTTTCCCCTCTCTCTTTCTCCTTCACCCCCCGCCGTTGGGCACGCGTGTGCCCAGCTCCTTGTTCTCGGTTTCATGCCTCTGCATGCGTGCACTGCGTACAGGCGTGCTGGCGGCCCGTCTCTCTGCCTCTCTCTCTCTCCCTTGCCCTCACCGAGTTTCGAATGTGGAGAGGGCTTCCCCGCGGAGCATACAGACACCTGTGCGCGGACCCGAGAGGGAGACACAGTGCTATCCTGCAGCCATGATGCATCGACTGCCCATCACCGTCAGCTTCGATGCGCTGGACTCTCTTATTCAGATAACGCGTGGATTGGGCTACCAGTACCGCAGCTCGTACGCATCCTTTCTGCTGGAACACGGTATTGACCTTCACGCAAGCTGCCCAAACGCCACCTGTGAGGTGGTGCAGGAACTCGCGCTGAAGGCGATCCATGACCAAGTGCGGGTGGAGCGTGCAGCATGGACTCGTTCTGCCAACCCAAAGGAGATGCCGATTGGCGGCGACACAGATGAGGAACTGCGCTCTTTTTGGACCCGCGTTCTGAGGCAAACCTATACATGTGCGACGCTGTATGACGGCGCTGCCGCGGATGTGGTGCAGCGCATCGAGGAGCTGTGGAGCGACCACCACAACGAAGTGCGCCGGTTTGAAGACTACGTGCTGTTTGATCAGTTCAGCTCCACCAAGGCCCATAGCTGGTACCCGGAAGGACTCCGCACATTGCAGTGCCTGCGTAAATGGAACCAAGTACAGGTGAGCCGTGACAAGAGCGCTGTGCGGCCAGGCCTGGTAGAGCCGACGCCAGCGTCTGACTTGGACGTGGTTTCTCCTTCCACTGCCGCAGCGTCTCCGGTTCTCTTCCTGGCTGCGCCGCCATTCGTAGTTTCCAACATGGATCCTCGTATACGGGGCGTGTTCATGCAGCTGGGTGCGCTCGAGGCTGGTGAAAGAGGTGAGCCGCCACTGCTTTCGCGGATCATCTCGGCTCGGGATACGGGCTACGCAAAGCCGTCGCCCATAGGCATCCTGACCGGTGTGCGCGACATTGCCGCTTCCTACCGCGCCGCGTGCCGAAGCGGCGGCGGTGTGTGCGATGCGGGTGTCGATGTGCATAGGCACGTGCACGTAGGCGACGCCGATGCCGATCGCGTTGCATGCGAGCGCGCGGGGTGCCATTTCGTGCAGTGCGACCCCGCTACGGGCGTGACGTGGGGGCTGCTGCAGTCCAAGCTACAGGAGCTGGAGGCACTCTACGGATCTGCGCCCTCCCTCCAACGAGCTATGAGAGGGGACTCGAGCTCCGCGTGATCGCCTTCTTGTGCACGAGTCGTGCACCAGCCTCCGACACCTGCCTAGAGAAGTGCGCTGGCCGCGCGAGTGCCCGTTCTCTCTGCCCTTTCGCCCTTTTCGTCTCATTTTCGCTTTCTGCTTGTTCGGCTCTGCTGGTGCGTCGTCTGCGCATTAACGCGCTCATTAAAGGTGGGCGGATGGGGGGGTGGACCCTCCCCCCCCCCCCGAGAATCAACGCACCCGATCGCGATCCACCTCAAGGCGTTGCTCAACAGGTCGACTCTACACCATACAGCAGGAGCCCAAACCCAACTCGAGCCCGCACGCGCCCCGTCACAGGCCCGCCTCGCGTGGTGTGCAGCAGCGCTAGACACGCGCGTCACAGCAATGCGCCAACCCAGTCATCGCAGCACGACCCCTGCCTCAGACGCGGCCCCACCCACCCACCCCCGACCCGCGCCCATCGTGCCGGCCGCCACGCGGTGCATCCTCCTCGGCGTGGCGCAGGCTCCCTGCACACCAGCAGGCAGTGCGCGAGGGCCGGGGGGTGGGTGGTGGGTCACACGCCCGAG
>NC_018259.1:925547-943687 GCF_000227135.1 Leishmania donovani | reverse complement strand
CCCACCCACCCCCGACCCGCGCCCATCGTGCCGGCCGCCACGCGGTGCATCCTCCTCGGCGTGGCGCAGGCTCCCTGCACACCAGCAGGCAGTGCGCGAGGGCCGGGGGGTGGGTGGTGGGTCACACGCCCGAGCCACGCTGACGCTCTGCCTAATCATATGGATTAGGCACAAGCGTGCTCGCTGTCGCAGGGGGGGGGGTGCCCCGACGCAGCGCCATCCAGGACCTGGGCGCCGGCATCTGTAGCGATGCATCGCCCGGGCCTCCCTCCTCCCCTTACGTCGTGGGTGCCGGGCCCCCGGCATCCCCGGAAGTGAGGTTCGGCATTCGGCAGGGATAGGTGGAGGGAGGGGAGAACAACGTAGGGAAGGAAGCACACCTCCCCTCCCCGCCCCCTTAGCGGGGCGCGCGACACATACACAGATACACGCGCGTACACATAGGCCTGCATTTAAAGAGGTTATGGAGAAGAAAAAAAAAAGCAAGGCTTGTCTCTCCCTCTTCCTCCCCGCACCGTGGCCCGGGATGCTTTGCAGGCAAAAAAAAGGCGAGGACAGACAACGGAAAAGGACGACGTTGGTTGTATGAAGAAAAGCGCCGGAGAAGCGGAGAGGATTCGCTTCTCCGACAACTCGTCGAGGGCAAAGAGATGCAAGAAGAGCGCACGCTTCTCCCTCCGTTTCCAGCCATCCCCACTGTGCCCTACCCCCGCTCTGCTGCTCCGCTGGGTCTGTGCAATCCCGAACAGCCGTGCCATGCACTCTTGTCACTGCACAAGGTAAGCTGCCAGCCGCACCCCTACAATGACAAGAAGCACGAGAGAAAAGGGGAACAAAAAAGACGTCAGAGAGAGCGGGATAAGAGTGGAGGCGTGCATTGTCTGACAAGGCGCTCGTTGCAAGCGCAGAAAGAGAACGGAAAGAATAAGTTCAGAGAGAAGAAGAGATGGAGAGGGTGGGGCAATAGTCGGAGGTGGGGCAGCGCTGGCAAGCGAGTGGTTTCGCCGGCCCAAGAGACGATCTGCGAATACACACGTGCCGTTCCGGCGACACACACTCACACCCACACCCACTGGGCTCGCCCACAAGTCTCTAGCATCTCGTCTAGTGCCCCTTTACGGCAATAGCTGCCCCATCCAGCCTTTGTGTGTGTTTGTGTGCGTGTGTGTGTGTGTGTGTGTCTGTGTTGACGCCGCAGCATGGATTGGCTTTCCAAGATAGTCAAGAAACTCTTTGTTGCCGTGGCGGCGCTCTTGTGTCCACAGCTTCGCCTTCACCTACGCAGGTGCCTCAGAAGCGGTAGACCATCTCCTTCTGGTAGCCCAGGGTGCCGAGGAAGCCGGAGACATCCGCGGCGTTGTTCAGCACCGCACCTGAGGGCTGGTACGCGAGGCCACCGGACATGGCACGCAGCACCATCGGTGCTGCGCCGACCACCTTCACCATCATCGGGTCTGGCCCGCAGACGAGAAGCAGCGTCGACGGCGACGGCCTCGGCATCGTCGCCTGCAACATCGGCACGTCAATGTAGCCCTTGAAGCCGTGGAAGTACTTTCTGCCATCGGGGCTCGTGCTCGGCTGGCTAGCGACGTCCACCGTCAAGGGAGTGCCTTTCTTGTACACTGGATTCGCGATCATGTTCGGATCGTCAAAGCTGTCCACCGTGTAGAAGATCTGCAGTCGATCCTTGTGCTCGCGGGCCTTCTCATCAAGCAGGCCCTTGAGCAGGATCTTGTTCTCTGAGCGGTTGGCGAAGAGCATGCGAAGCTTCGTCGAATCGCCCTCCGTGTCCAGAGAGGCGTTCATGAACTGCAGAATGGGGCACAGGCCTGTGCCGCCGCAGATCATGCCCACATCGGTCCAGCGATTCTTCTTGTACGTTAGCTTGTACTGAATGGCACGGAACAGCAGCGACTCACCCACGTCCATGGAGAAGAGGTGCTCGGTGAAGCGGCCTGGCCGCTGCTTCTTGACGAGAAGGTCAAAGTAGCCCTTCGTTCCGTTCGGCGTGATGGGGGTGTAGAAGCGCATCGGCTGATCCACCATGTTCGCGCCCTCCTTGAAGTGTGCCTGCAGCGTGCTGCACGGCACGAGGTCGAACACGTCGCTCGGGTCGTTCAGCAGAAAGCGGAAGATAGCGACATCCTCAGCCAGGTTGAGCACCTCGCCCAGTACAAAGGGCTTGAACTTGGTCGTGAAGACCTCCTTCTTCGCAGCGCACTCGGCCGCCATGCGCTGGGAGGACGTGTGGGTGTGAAAAGCAGCGCCGAGGGCAGCTGCGGCGCCAAAAGTCAGGAGCTTGACCATGAGAGTGCCGGCGGGGGGAGGGGGAGGAAAGAGGAAAGAGGGCAGGGAGGAGGATGGTTATCTAAACAGACGGCTCGATATGTCTCTGTGAGTATGTTTTGCGATGTAATGCTTGTCTGCTGAGGTGGCAGGACTTCTTCGGAGAGAAACGACTCAGAACAAGAAGCGCGATTCGCGGCACGGTGGCGGGAAGTGGGGAAGGGAGAGGGGAGAGGGGAGAGGGGAGAGGGGCCCACAGGAAGACGAGATGGGTCACCAGCGAGAGAGAAGGGAAGAGTGAGACGCTAATGGCTGGAGCTGCGTATTGCAAGAGGGAGAGCCAATCAAGCGTTTTTCCTCTATAGCGCAGAAGGAAGCGGGATGCGTGTTGTGCAGCAGATGCTGAGGCGTGCTGGAGGTAGGAGAGGGAGGGGTGGGGAAGGTGGATCAGGCGGCGAAGTTCTCGTCGTGAAGAAGAGAGCAGAAGTGAAACCGGTCTCAGGGACGGGCGGCTGGAAGCTGTTTAGCGGGAAACCCACACACCCTCCTCTTGCACGTTCCACTTCTACGGGCATGTGCACAGGCGCTTACATCCCACTGCCGGACGGGCGTCGTCAAGAATTGAAACACAACTGCACATCCTCATAACCCTCCACCATGTTCATTAGCGATCCCTCGGTGCACACACCCGAACACGGACAGTCTGCGCCACCGTTCTACAGCTTCTCTTTTTGCCGCCGCTCTGGAGAAGAAATAGGACAGCCATTCGTCTTGCTCCTCCATCCTCGCCTTCTGCTGTCTGTGAGCGGGTTTGTTAGCCCATGTTACGTGTCTAAGATACGTGCATGTAAAGCGCGTGCAGTGCCTTCTGCTCTCTCTCTCTTCGGAGATGCGCTCGCAAAATAAAAAAGGAATCGGACAAGAAAGAAAAAAAGGAACACAGGAAAACGCGCACGGCACGATTCTGTGCAGCCAAACGCCTCGCAGCTGCTTTTCCTCGCGCCTGTCTCTCGCTCTGTCTTCGCTGCCTCTTCGCTCTCTGTCGTTGGCACTGTTGGTGCTTGCCCCCTCATTTCAACGCGAGCTCTTCACTGACACAATCCCACGTCACCACATCCGAATTCACCACATCACCGGGGGGAGTGAATCGCTCTTCCTGTTGTCGTTGCTGCTGCGTCGTGCTACGACGCTTTCCCAAGCAAGCGATCAAGCTCCAACTCTAGCGCGGATGCCAGCGCCGAGCAGCATTGCAGTGCGCACAGCTGCCCGTCAATCAACCGCATTGCACCCTCAATCTCGCTGAGTCCCAGCAGCTCATCGCGCGAGTGGTTGTGCTGGCGCACGGCACGTCCCACCTTCTCCTCCACGCCCTGAACCTCTTCCAGCAGCGCCATGACATTGTCGTACGTGACAGCGCGCTGCTGGTCCACGCTACAAGGGTCTGCCGAATGGACCTGCTGCTGTAGCTGCTCCCATTGCGCGTAGTACGGCTGTATCTTGTCTTCCAGAGATTGCAAGTACTCAGAGAGGGCTGTTTGCCGCTGCTTGCACTCCGCCAACGTCGCCTCGGCGCTTTTTGCCGCTGTCAAGGCATCCTTCACGACTGACTGAACTTCGGCCAACTCCCGGCCACGCGCCATGATCTGTCGGTCACGCGCCACGACGTGGCGGGCAAGGTCGGCAAAGTGCCGCTGATCCAAGGAGATATCAACGTCTAGCTTGCGCAGAACCGCAGCAAGGCTCTTTCCGTCGAACTCCTGCGACGGCGAGGCGGCGGTTGCTGCTGCGGTCGGCAAAGGTGGTGCGTTCTCAGCTCTTTTTGCGGATGATGTCGCATCCGCCGTAATCGGCGTGGTGCTTGCACCTGTCGCTGCTGCCGGAGGAGACCCCGTCACTGCTGAAGGCACCGTGGCACCGGCAGCGGTTGTTGCATCGGATGACGCTGCTGCAGCACCCGTGCCGCCGAAGGTGAAGCCACCACTGGTTGAAGGAGCAGCCGCGGGAGCAGCAGCCGGAGCTGGAGTAGCCGACGTCACGCCGAACCCACCGGCTGCAGAGGCCGCAGCGGGGCCTGCCGCAGGGCTCGGCGTTGCACCGCCAAAGCTAAAGCCCCCAGAGGCTGCCGCAGCAGCAGGGGCTGGTGTCTTGTTTACCGTTGGAGCGGCAAGCGCTGAGGCCGCACTGCCTAGGTGGAACCCACCGCCTGTCGCAGGGGCCGTGGTTGCCGCACCGGCAAAGTTGAAGCCACCGCCGGCGGCACCGCTCGCGGGTGCTGAGGACGCGCTCTTATCGCCAAAGCCGGCTGAAGCAGCCGCAAGACCGCTCGTGCCCGTGCCACCCACTGGTAAGCCGGCACTAGGGGCACTGTTTCCGGAGTTGGGCCCAAACAATGCGTTGGAGGGCGCCTTGGCGCCTTCAGCAGAAGCTGTCAGCGCCACTGGCGCCGGCGTTGCTGCAGCAGCTGCACCACCAAATGGCCCGAAGTTCGTCGGCGCCTTTGCGGCCGAAGCCGAAGCAACCGAGGCAGTGGCAAAGTTAAAGGCTCCCGAAGCCGGTGACGCGCTCGCCGGGGCGGTGGCAGGGGCGGCACCGACGGGGGCAGCGAGAGTTGCGCCCGTATTGGTGCCGAAGCCGCTGAAGGGAGTTGCGGCAGCGCTGCTTGTCGTGCCGCCGAAGCCTCCCCCTCCGGATACGGGTGCAGCCGGGATGCTCGCAGCGGCAAACGGCGTAGAGGCTGCCGGAGCTGCGGTTGCCGACGCAGCCGCTGGAGCGGCCGCTCCAGGGCCGAATCCGCTACCACTGAACGGCGTCGGCGTGCTCGCCGGGGGCTGCGGGGCTGTTGAGAAGCCGCTGGCCGCCGTAACGGACGTGGATGCTGCATGGCCAGCGATGAATCCTCCGAAGCCCACAGTCGACGCGGTCGGTGTCGGCGTCGCGGCAGCGGGAGCCGACGTGCCAGAGCCGAAGCTGAGCCCCGAAGCCGGGGCCGAGGCGGGGGCTGCGTTGAAGCCGCCAGCTCCCGTAGGTGCGGCGGGCGCGGCACCTCCGGCGTGGCCAAAGCCGCATACTCCAGCCGGCGTCGACGCAGCACCGAAGCCTGGCGCTGTCGAGCTAGCAAACGCATTAAACGCCATGATTTATGCGCGCGTGTGAGGGTATCGTTGCTACCTCTCCTGCGTGCCGCTCCCTTTCCTTATCGTCCGTGCTCAGTGTATCGCGTCAAGGTTGCGTGTGCGAGACCCGTGCACGGCTGCTCGAGCGGCAGTCGTCCCTTTCTCCTCTACGCGTGCGTGTGTCTGCGTGTGTGATGTACGAGGCGCGCGAGACTCACCAGCGTTCAGTTAAAGACCGAACTAAAAACAAAGAAGCGGAGCGTAGGAAGAGAAGCATACAAAGAGCCGTTGCCCGGTTTCCTGCGGCACAAACGGCGAGAGAGCGAAGCGAGCAGAAGGGGGCAAGCTGCGGGCATCGCGCCGTGAGGAAACGCTCGATCTGGTTTGTCGGTGTCGCGTCCTTCGGCCTGCGTCTCACCCGCAAGGAAGGGGCACGAGTGGGTGGCAAATGCCGTCGCTTGAGCTCGGCACACCCAGCACGAGACGCTCGCGTCAGGAGACGGAGGAAGGAAAGGTGCTTGCATGCGTGCGCCCAGGTGGGATGGGGTACTCGTGTAGCGCTCTCAAGCCTTCTCTCTCTTCACCATGAGGGAGAAAGTAGCCGCACCTGCGCAGGGTGGGTTCGTGTGCACGCATGCACATATGCAAGCAAAAAGGGGAAAAATGCAGCAACAAGTGAAAAAAAACGGTAACGAAGCACCCCTCTGTGGATTTCCATGACACGTAAGCGCGCGTGCATCATCGACTCCCGGGCAATGGTGAGGCCCCCCCTTTTTTTGTCTTTTTCCTCTTCTCCTTCGCATAGGCCCACTCGCACACGCACTGCTTCTCATCACGGTCGCACGCCGTTGCGCAGGACGAAGTGAAAGAGCCTCTGCGCTTGATCGGGCACCCCGCCAGCAAAGCAGCGCTTCACCGCAGACTGGAAAGACACCTCAGAGCTCGGGACATTGCGCTCCATCATGTCCGTGAAGAGCTGCAGCGATACCCGCCAAGAGGGCCCGGGAGACGGCGCCTGCTCGAGAGCGTACTGCACCGCGTCGTGGAGGCGAGCTGTTGGGAAGAAAGTGGTGCGATAGCGCGGCTCGTGGAGTAGCGCGTTCGCGTGGTGCAGTGCACGGCGCCAATCGCCCGCGACGGCGGATAGATAGGCGATGTGAGCCACCGATTCAGTCTCGAGCCCAGCCAGTCCGGCGTCCATGTCACGAAGCGGCCGGCCTGCATCTCTGCCTGCGTGGCTTTTCGCCTCTTGAGCGGCTGCGCTACACCCCTGCAGTGGCGGCGATCGAGAACGCCGGAGCTGCTCAAGCACCTGCTCGGCTGCGCCGAGGGTGTCCGCACTCTGCACGAGAAAGTTGTACGCGCGTGAGAGAGTGTTCGTGTTGTAGTGCTTCGATAGTTCCAGCCCCGCCACGTTGAGGCTGTTCCTGTTCACGTTCACACGGGCGGTTGACAAGGCGGCACGGGATGCCGCGTAACGGTGAATCAGGTCATACGCAGCGCTGCGTGCCGGCTGCACAGACCCGAGCAGGCGCACCAGCTGTACAAATACATCTGGGCGGTAGTGTTTCCGGTTGTGGTGCGGTGTTGCCCTTTTCGATGCCGCAACCTCAGCGGTCGCGGGCAGGCGATCGCCCTCGGCGCCATCGGCCATCGCTGCTTGATGAGCTGCCACGAGCCGCAGCGCCGCCTCCCATTGCTGACCTATAATGCACAGTCGAAGCACGTCTTCCGTTGCCGCGGTGTCGGATGGAAGGTCGAGGGTGTCGACGAAGGCGTCTTGCAGGAGCTGCACATAGCGCAGCCCCACATCCCAGCGGGACCGAAGCGCGCGGCACGTTTGATGAACCGTCACCGCATTGGCTCGGACGAGGTGGTAGAGGGGCTCAGGGGACCGCGCGCGCTGCGGTGAGTGGGGTGGCACCAGTGTATCGCCGCTGTGAGACACTATCTCACTTTCGTAAAACGTTGACGCCAGAAACAGCTCACTGTTAGCAACAGCCTCGCCGCCCGTGATGCGCTGCACACTGTGCACCGCCTTCTCGCGCCGAACCACGCCCACGGCTCCTCTCGCGGCACCCTCCCTCACGCCCGCGTCTCGGGAGCAGGCGGCAGCAGTCGCACCCGAAAGCAGTTTATCGAGCAGCACACACGCATCCAGCCACCCCGCCGTGTCGAGTGCGACAAGGCCCAGAGTATCGTTGAAGGTAGATGATGTGCTCCATCGCAGCACACCTGCCGCCTCCACGGCGTGGTGGATGCGCAGCGCCTGCGCTTTCAGCCGCGCCTGAAACAGGGAGCTGGAGACATGCGAGCCGTCCTCGCCATCCTCTGTAGCAGCCCGTGCGACTTCGTCAGCGCTGAGGGTGGCAAGGTTCTCCTGGTGGTGGCGGCGACCAGCAGAGTACAGACACCGCACTGCGGCTGCCACGTCCATCTCCGTCCAGTGAGCGGGCCCGATGCGCCAGAGGCAGTCCAGCGCCTCGGCCCAGTGGCGGCCGTCGGTGCGTCGGTAGAGCTCCAGTTCCACAGCCGAGGTGAGCGGGGTGGGGTCGACCTGGCGCAGCAGCGCCAGGGCGCGTTGCCACCCGCAGACACCGCCGTCGCACCGATCCATTTTCAACGCCTCCCTGGCGAGCTCAACGACACGCGTATCACTCAACACCCACCGCACTTCTCCGCGATGCAGGGTGGACATGGCAGGTGCAGTTTCAAGCGTCGCGCTCACGCGCGGCGAGCTGCTGGCAGCCTCTCCACCTTCACTAGGGTAGTAGTAGTTGTACAGGAGAGAGCGTGTGATAGTGGAGCAGTGAAGCGCGGTCGCCTCCTCCGCCACGGAAGGGCTCTCGACAGCGAAGAGCATGGCGGCTTTGGTGGCCGACCAGTACTGCCGGCGCTCCGCCGCCTTCAGCTTGCCGGGTGGGATTGGGACGGGCGATGCAGGAACAGCAGCCAGCAGTGCCACGCCCATACCTACGCCATGGTTCGCTGGGCTCGTGGATCGGGTGCCGGCATCCGCAAAGGAGGACCCCTTTAGCGACGCGTCATCGATGCGTGATGAGAGCGCCGCAGATCCATCAGCAGACGCCTCCACGCCACTCGCCCCTCCACTTGCCAATGCTGGAAAAGTCGGCACCTGTGCAGCTGCAGGACGGTGCAGGCAGTCCTGGTAGCACTGCCACATAGAGGCACGCAGGCCGCGGATCAGCCCAGCCATCTCATCCCCCGCGGCCAACCCGTGGAAGTAGCGCGCGAGTCCCTGCGCCGAGGACATGGCTGATGCAGCAGCCGGCGTCGCTGCATCACTTTCGAGCGCGGGAGCAGCGACGGTAGCCGAGTTAGCTGGCTCGCGTTGGCGCGGCGGCCGCGGCTGCATCTCGTCTCGCTGTATGCCGACCATGTGTGCCGAGCCGATCATGCCATGACCAATTGCAGAAAAGTGTGTCGCAGGGCCCGCGACAGCATGCGAGGGCGAGTAAGTGCGGAGGCTGTTGATGGTGCGGGTGGAAGAGGACGCGTTGCCGTGTGGCTCTGTCGGGCAACGCAACAGCGGCACCGAGTGAGAGAGAGAGAGAGAAGATACGAAATCCTCTTACGCTGCCCTGTCGCCCCGTGCGAGCACCAAGGCCTCCGCATAAAGGTCTGTGAGCGTGTGATGGCACGGGTGGAAGACACAGGAGAGCACGTGTGCTTCAAACCATGTCTTTGAGCCGGCGTCTGCCTGCGTGCCAGTGCTCACGAGAAAGAGCAGAGGCAAACACAGACATCAACGTCCCCCGCTAAGCCCCGTAAACGCCACAACAGGAGCCGAGCCGTGCTGCGCAATGCAAATGTGTGCGTGTGTGCGGCGGGACCCCAGCCGATATAAAACAGCAATGATAAACCGATGCACTATCCTTCGCCGTGCCAGTGATCGTGTTCGTCGCCGTTGCGGTTGATGTTTCCCTCTTCCTCTCCGTCTTGAGCCTTGTGATGCGGCGGCGGCGGCAGCGGGTTTGTGCGCGAGAGGTAATCTGCAAAGTAGAACGAAATCGTGGCTCAGGGGAAGCGCCGGTGCCGTGCCCACACCCGCGGTGAGGCGTTTCTCTTCTCTTCAAGGAGCCTGTGCGCGCTTGCGGGCAGAGAGTAGACAGGCGCACGCATACCCTGCGCAGCCACACACGCTCTCTGTTTTACGAGAGCTGTCGAGGCAAGTGAGAAGTCGGCGTGTGCGGCGAGGAAGGGGGCCGTCCGCCTTTTCGCTGGTCACCTTGCAAGCTCGGGGCTGAGTGTATGGCCTCAACGCAAAGACGGAAGAGATGGCCACGAGGTGAGTCATAGTGACCCGCAACGGGCGGGGGGCCAATGGCAAGAGGAGGAAAAAAAAAGGAGAAATGCAAAGCAAGAGAGAGAGAGACCGACGGCGAGGGGCAAGGGAAGGGGGAGGGGGGCACGAGACGATGACTTGAATGGATGTGCGGGTGGGAGAACAGAGGTGGAGAGGTGGCTGGGGTGAAGAAAGGCCAGCACGCCTTTGCCAGTTCTCTCGGAAGTGAAGCGAGCCGCCGCAGGGAAGACATCACCCCCGTAAACGAGGAAAGAGCAAGGGAGAAGCGTATGTGAGTGTCCGTGTACGATACACACAATTAAGGAGGAGAGCAAGCGGGAGAGAAGGAGATGTCCACCCTCGTCGCCTTGCGCTACAGCAAAAAGCACAGCTCAGTGGCCTCCACGCAGCGCCACCACTGCACGCCTTTGTGCTCTCGCGAGCGTTCCACATTCACACACACACACACAAACACACACGCATGCCCCGTGGTCCGTGACACGCGTTCAGCCACTTCTCTTGCAAGTCAGCGACGGCAACATGTACAGCAACATCGAAAGGGACGTAAAAACGCAGCGACGGTGCTCGCAAAATTCACGCCGCGGGTGGGGAGAGGGGAGCGGCAGACGAGAAAAGAAAGTATGGGAGAACTCGCGAGCGTGTGCCCACCAATGCGTCAACACACACGCACGCACACCTGCATGCTCTCTCTCTCCCCCTGTCTCCGCGACGCGCATGGGCAACGTGCACGCACATTCGACCCAATGAAAACAGCGCTGCTTTGCGTGCCTCCTCCCCTCTCGCTAACAGGCAAAAAGATGCGACGTTCTTGCGCCAATCACGCTTGCAAGCGTTTGGCGGCCAGCGCGTGCGTGTCTGTACGTTTGTGCGTGAGGAAAAGGGAGTGAGTGGGAGGGGGAGGGGGAGTCAGGAATCGCATCTCAGAAAGAGCTGTATAGATTGCGTGCCACACGCTGCTGCTGCACCTCGCCAGCCTCGTCTTTCGGCACTGGGTGGGTCATCATAAAGAGAAACGCCGCCGCAACAGCGCCGCAGGCCGGCGCAGCCCAGTACAGCCACAGATACAGGAGCTGCGTGAAGTAGCCAGCTGCAATGAACTTGGTCACCTGCAGACCCGTCGCGACCGCTGGGTTGAAGGCGCCACCCGACACGCCGCCGACAGCGTACTGGGAGGCGAGGAGGCACATGCCAACTGCCAAGCCGTAGAAGTCGTTGTTGCGCTGCTGCGAGTAGGCGGCGTGCAGCACCACTGTCACAAGCAACATCGTAAACACGGCCTCCGCTACAAAGGCGCTAAAGACGTACTCGGCCGTGTTCTGCACGACCTGCGGTGCAGGCAAGTGTTGCGTCGAGCCGTGCACAAAGATACTGAGCCCCGCACCTACCAGAGCGCCTACCACCTGAGCCACCCAGTACGAAATCGCCTCCTCGACTCGCATGCCGCGAATCATGACAACTGCGAAGGTGACAGCCGGATTAAAATGGCCACCAGAGATGTAGCCGAACATGAAGATAAGCACGCAAAGCATGAACCCCTCCGCAATCGGGGCGAGGTTGCGTGTGCGAGTCTTCCCGTCCACAGCTAGGTTACCGCAGTTCATCTCCGCTAGCGACGTCGTCATCAGGAAAATGAATGTACCGATGCCCTCGCACACAAATTTGGCCTGGTAACGGCTCAGCCGAATCATAGGAATCTGGCGGGCGAGGTATGGCTGCTTCTCCGCCCTCGTGGCGGCGTCCCTCTGCAGAGCGCACATCTTGGTGCGGACGCCTCGACTGGGATGCGTGGGCGGTCGTGTGTATCTGTGTGTGTGTGTGTGTGTGCCTCCGTACAAGAGAGGGTAGCAGATATCTAGTCGGCAACCGCGAGAGCAGGGGAGGGTTGTTGAGTAGACCGCTCGCGGGAGACACGACGAGTGGCTCGGCTGCTCTGCGCATGCATCGTCCCCGCAACAGCGGTGGGAGCGAAGGAGGAAAAGATAGGTGAGAGAACGAGGGAGAGGACAATAACGTCAAGGATATCGTCGAAGAGTTTGGCGGGGTGGCACAGACGGTAAGAGAGCATGAGTGTGTCTCTGTGTGTGTGTGTGTGTTAGGTGTGTATGTTAGATGGCGTGCCAGTGTGCTCTCGCTACACTCTTTAAGAAAAACAAAAGCGCGGCGAAAGGTAGCATGCCTGTGCCGATTCTCCTTGCTGCTGTGGACAGCATCGTCGTCACATTTTGGTGGGGTCATGCCTACATATGTCGACCAGCTCTCTTTCCCTTCTGGGTGGCCTTGTGACTCCAGAAGTAAGGCCTTGTACCTCTGCGGATGAGCACCCGCAGAGCACGCTCACCTGGCGTTCATGCCGGGCTGGATAGCAACGCGAGGGGGTCGAGGGGAGGGGCGAAGAGCGAGTAAAGGACACCACAGACGGAGGCAAGGCAGCGGCGGCACAAAGAAAAAGGGAGGGGGGCCACCCGAGAGCAGCGGCGGCAGCGCCATCGCATGCAGCCCCGCCGCCATCGGTCAGTAAGCGATGGGGGAGTGAGAAAAAAAAAACCGACACGGAACAGACGGGCGAACGACGTCACGAAAGCATTCCGGCAAAGGCGAGCGCACACAGAAACAGAAAGAAACATGCCGCGGCTCGGCAAGGGAAAGAAGGAGGCGGAGGTGAGAGTGGCGCTCTGCATGAGGGTGACCTAACGTGCATCAATTGCTGGGAAAGAAAGGCGCAGGCACGTTCGCGGCGCTTGCGAGAGCGAGCGCCGCACGTGGTCTGCCCGAAGCCTCATGCAGAATCAGAGAAGATGTGCGCCATGATACTCTCGCGTCTAACATCGATTGAATGTCGGCCCCACCCATGTGGTGGTGGCGACCTTTACTTCCCCGCGGCTCGGCACCTGCGGCGGCAGCCGGGTGTGTCCGCTATCCAGCTCCTCTGCGCCGTCTTGAGTGCTCGCATGCACATGCTCGGTATCACGCTCCTCGCGCGTCCGCGGTGTGCGAGTGTGTGGCACTTCCGTCATCTCGCGATCGCCGCGCGGATCAGAGGAAGACGACGAGGACGACAGTGTATGCCTCTCAGAGGATGTCGAAGAGGAGGTCGGCCTTGTTTCGTCCGCGCTGCCTGCGCAACTTTTCGCTGCAGTAGTGCCTGCCGTGGCACGGATGGCCAACGCCTGTGCCGCCATGCGCTGCCGGTGCAGCTCGCTCACATTCTGGAACACCTTCCTGTCTTCCAGCACCTGCGTCTCGGCTGGCTGCGCCATCTGAGAGAAGAGGACCGCTGCCAGGATGGCGCCAACGACAGGGGCGAGCCAGTAGACCCAGATGGACTTGAGGTCGTCGCACCTGCCCGCTAGACACATGGCCACCTGCAGCCCCGACGCGGCAGCCGGGTTGAAGGCGCCACCAGAAATGCGCCCTGCGCTGGCTGAGCCGGCGGAGATTGTCATACCGACAGCAAAGCCATAGAAGAAGTGGCCAGACTGGCGGGAGTAGGCGATATTGAGCACGACAAGGCACATAGCGAAGGTAAAGATGAGCTCCGAGAAAATGCCGGAGGAGACGTAGCTAGTCGACACCGACGGCACAAAGATGTCCTTGTTGCCCTGGATTATCATCGCCACGACGCCGGCGGCGAGGCCGCCGGTGAGCTGGCAAAGGATGTAGGCACAGCACTGGGCCACCTTCATCTGGCGCACGAGAAACACGGCGATGGACACGGCAGGGTTGAAGTGAGAGCCGGAGATGTAGCCGAAGGTGAAGATCATACTCGTGAACATGAAGCCGATGGGCAGCGGCATCATGTTGGTGGCGTCGGAGATGCTGAAGATGCTCTCGTTGCGCACGCTCACCAGCGCCAAAGTGAGCACCCACCCAAAGGTGCCGACCAGCTCAGCGAAATACGTTCCAAGCAGCGGGTGCAGCCGCACCCACTCCGGCACCGCAAGAAAGTCGTAACGACTCTTCAGCTTGCGGAGAGCCGCCTGCCTCTGGCCGTACAGGCGGCCCAGTTCAAATGGGTCCAGCAGCTCCTCGACCTCTTTGCCATCCCGGGTTACAGAAACCGCTATCGTGTACTTGAGCGCCGGCACCTCGGTTGGGTCGACGACACGAGTAACGGGCCGCCTGCCCGCGCGTTCAAATTTGAAGCCCCTGTCCTCGCCTGTGTCCGTGGCAGATGTCGTCGTGGCACCAGAGAAGGACGCATTCGGATCATCAGTGCTGTCGCCCGCACCGCCACCGCGCCACCCCGTTAGCGCCAGCGACGGGGATGTCAGCGTAGAGGCGGCCGGGAATGGGCCCTGCGACGTCGGTCGGTGCGCCGCGGAGCCAGACGCAGACGCCAACGGAGTGTGCGAAGCTTGGTGGCCGGTGCTCACATTCTCCGCCGCGCTGCCCGGCACGTGGATCATGTGTGGCCCATCTGCCACTGCGGCACCGAAACTGTTGTTGGAAGTGGGCGAGGAGACGGCTACCAGCGGCGCGCATGGCGGGTGCACCGCTGACACAAATGGGGGCGTGAAACTTAGGGGAGTCGGGGCGCCAGAGGACCAGCCACCGGCTCCGCCAGGTGGATCTGCGCCCTGGATGCCATTCCCCAGAGCATGCCCCTCCATCTTTCTTTTCTTTTTTTTGTTCGCTGGCCCTGAGTCTGCGCTCGTGCAAAGATGCGTTTACGCGAGCCGAAGGCGTCTGCTACGCGAGAAGGGTGCGAAGGACGAGAGAGGTGGCGATGTGCGGGTGCAGTCTGCAGCCGTGTGCGCCAGCTCTGTAGCGGCTACCCTTTCAGATCAACTCAGAAAAAGGGTTCGAAAGACAAAAAGCGTGAAAGAAACGCAGAAGATGCGCACATGCACGCACACACACACGCTAATAATCGCTCTGCACCGGCTTGAACATCGACGGTGAATCGCGTTCATGCGTGGCAAGCAGCCGTGCCGGTCGTGTATAGCGCGGCGCGCAAACAACATACCGAGGGGGCAAACAAAGGGGAGGAAAAATGGCAGTCGAGTGCAACGGAGAAGAGCAATAAGGGATGGGTGTAGAGCAGCCACAAACGACGCGCTCATGCGGCCACGCGGCAACCCAAGGCTACGTCACCTTTTGGTCGCTTCATTCTCCTGCCCGCAGAGATGCGCCTACGCACGTCACACAAACGCGAAGGGGGGAGAGACAGCGGTACAACAGCAGCCGTTTGCATGCCAACATCGCTGCGTACTACAACCCCCCCCCCGCCGTGCCAGTCGTCGCTCGAGTAGGTGGTCGTCACCGGTGGACGCGCCAGCACATGTACCCATGTCAAATGAAGGTGTGTATTCGAGCCGCGCATGTATCCTCGGTGCGACGTTCTGTTTTCACGTTGTGGTGGAGGTGAGACCTGTCCTGTCACGCTCCATCGCGCGCTTTCCTTTCGTTTTGCCCCGCCGCTCGCCCGTGCGCCCCGCCGATGTGCACCCCACGGCAACACAAAAACGTATGACGCGATAACACGGAAGAAGGAGAGGGGGGCAGCAGCCAGCAGCGGCCTCAGAGATACGCACCGACAGAGCGAGCGAGAGAGAAAAAGAGAGAGGAGCGTCGCACGCAAACGCCAGCAAGCACGCGCGTGCGGCGCTGCCATGGGGGTTCATCTTCTTTGCCCCTTCTCCACCTCTCACACCCTCATCGCTGGCTTTTCAAGCCAGCGTTTCTCAGCGCTTGTTCGCTTTACACATCCCCGAAGGTAACCGTCCCATCGGAGTTGATGGTGTGGCCATGCTCCACCAGCCACACCCGCAGTGCCTGTTGCGATGTTTGAAACCACGCTACAGCCTCCTGCTTCGTTGCGGTCGACTTGATTTTTTGGCTCATGGCAGCGAACTCCGGCAGCTGCTTCAGAATCCGCTTCTGCAGCTCCATCAGCGTCGCCATTCTACGCGCCTCAGTCGACTGCATTCCTGCCACCACGGTGCACGCCAGTGAGTCCAATGACGCGGAGTCATCTGGCGGCGCAGCACCAGAAGACGGCAGCGGTCCCGCAGAGTTAGTAGTAAGAACCCGGGTTGGGGGCACTGCAGGGGTGGCGACTGATGGCCGCACCCTTGATCCCGAAGAATCGGACGATAGCGGCACAGTTACGGCCGCCCGCTTTGCAGCTGCCTTTACCGGTGCAGAGGTCTCCACTCGCGCGCTCACAGGTGCAGCGTTGTCCCTGCGCACCGCCGGCTGCGGCTGCGCGAACCCATCCGCAGTGCCGACGGCGCCTTGCTGCCGCAGGGCTTCCTTCGCGCCGGCGAGGAAGGAGCGCACCGCGACGTTCGTCGCCTCCTCTCTTTCTCGCTTGCGTGCGCGTGCAGAGATGGTGTCGTCTGCGCCCTTTGACGACTTTCCTCGGCCTTCGTCGCTGACGTCACCGCCGTCATCGTCCGACCAGTTGGTGGGCTTATGCAGATCCGCCTCGGCCGCATCCATTGTCTTCCAGTCTTTCGTGCTGATTCTCAGAGGTGTGTCAGAGCCCCAGGCGGCCGAGATGCTAGCGGCACTGCTGCCGGAGAAGAGAGATCCATCGTTCGGGCCGGCAGCAGCCGTGTTCCTCTCGCCCCACAGTTGCAGTATCGGCCGTCGGAGCGGTATGGAGGTGATGAGTGGCTTTGACGTGGACGAAGACAAGCACGCCGTCCTCCCATGCCCCTCACCCTCATCGATGTCCTGTTCACGCCACGTCGTGGGCAGCTGCAGCAACACACACGTCAGATGACTGTACTCGGAGGCCGGTGTGGAAACAAGCCGCACACACTTGGTAGCTTCCGTGGCCGACGGCGTGAGGAAGCCGTCGTACTCGAGTCGCATTGGCTCTCGCCGACGCGCACGGCGCCGCTTGCGACTGCCGCTGTTGCTGCCGTGCGCGCTATCTTCGCGCGGGTTGCCGCGCCTAGCCGTGGTGTGGCTTTCCTCATCCTCATCCAAGTCCTCGCCGCTCTCGGCATCGCTGCCTGCGACAGATGCATCCAGCGAGTCTTCAAAGTAATGGGAGGAGACGCGCAGCTCACGCGGGGGCGTGGCGCAGTCGACAGAGGGAAGGAACGCAAACAGACGCCGCTCGTGCTCCGCAGCCGCGTTCAGGTGCGCATTCTCCCTGCCGACCGTTTCGACAGGGCAAATGACATAGCGGGTCACTGCGGTGGCCGCTGCCGTGCGCATCGTCGTTGACGATGGCGTTGCATTGGCGGAGGCAACGGCACACACAGACGCCGGCCCCCGAATGGCGGGTACAAGGCCGTCGTAGCGCGGAATCATGCGGAGAAGGTGCGACGGTGGAGTCGATCAAGGCAGCAAATTACGAAACTCACCAAACCGTCAAAGAAACAGGCACCTCCGCTAGGGGATGTCGATGGCCGCACAGCCTGCCCGTGTTGCCTGTGCGCTCTCTCTCGCCGTTTAGCTCAAGTAAGGTGCAGCCTTGTCGAGCCGGTAGGATGCGCCGTTTCGCTTATTCCCGCTTTTTCGACGTCGGGCCGATCTAGCCGCACACCAGCAAGCACACGTCCGCACACGCACAGGCACACGCGAATGTGCGTGAGTCTTGCGACCACCTTGCCCACCACTTTTCTGCTTTGCGAAGGGAGGAAGGACAGGCACCGAAGTGGCGTGCAGTGAGGCACGCCCGCACCGGAAGAGAGTCAGAGGTGAGAGAAGATGGGGGGATAAGAGCGCAGCAGAGAAGACCTTTTGGTCGATAAGCGCACGAGAGAAGCCCAACAGCACGGTGGACACCTCTACACACGCACACGCAACGACTGACGTCGACATGGGTGGAGCATACGGCATGGAGAGAGGGCGGAGAGACTTGTGTGGTTTGAGGTGCACAAACGTTCTACTATCCCCAAGCACTCATCGAGAGCCTCTCGATGGCGCTAGACTGTTTGGAAGATTGTGACCTGCCCTTGCTGCCCCAGCAGCACTAACGAGGGCGCAGCACATGCGTATAAGCAGCCCCCTCACGCAACACCTATTTTTAGGCCGTTCTCGCACCCATGTGCCTTCGTGATACATGTCTCAAATGTTGACTCATCTTCTCCTGTGTGCCTCTTGTATACGCCCGAACGACGGAGGTGGAACGCCCCAGTGCATGGCATCATCAGAGTCCAGCGCCCTCCCCCTACACGCTCTCCCTTTCTCTGTGGGGAAGGGAGGGAGGGGGCGGGGGCAGGCAGCTCTCCCCTCCCTCCACCTATCCCTGCCGAATGCCGAACCTCACTTCCGGGGATGCCGGGGGCCCGGCACCCACGACGTAAGGGGAGGAGGGAGGCCCGGGCGATGCATCGCTACAGATGCCGGCGCCCAGGTCCTGGATGGCGCTGCGTCGGGGCACCCCCCCCCCTGCGACAGCGAGCACGCTTGTGCCTAATCCATATGATTAGGCAGAGCGTCAGCGTGGCTCG
>NC_018259.1:902405-925454 GCF_000227135.1 Leishmania donovani | reverse complement strand
CGGGTCGGGGGTGGGTGGGTGGGGCCGCGTCTGAGGCAGGGGTCGTGCTGCGATGACTGGGTCGGCGCATTGCTGTGACGCGCGTGTCTAGCGCTGCTGCACACCACGCGAGGCGGGCCTGTGACGGGGCGCGTGCGGGCTTGAGTTGGGTTTGGACTCCTGCTGTACGGCAGAGGGGGGGGGCGGACTCACCAGCAAAAATGATTGGACATGCTGTCTGCTTTCGGTGTTGATTCACTGCCACTCGCTCTCTGCGGACGGGATTGAATAAAGTCGCGTACTGCAGGAGACACGCCGGTGTCTGCGTGGATGCTTTGCAAGTGACGTGTGCTGGAGTGGAATCTTTCCAGCCCCGCCATCGCACGCGCTGCGAGCCGCGTGCCACACAAGCACCGGCGATTTTAGTTTGTTTTCCTTCTCACCTTCTTGTTACTCTTCTCTCTTACATGATTTCGTGTTTCCTCTTCTTGTGTGCTTGCACATGTATTGTGTGCGTTTTTTTTTTTCGTGCAGACTGCCTGTAGATCGAAAGTTTGCCTATGTACGTTGTTGCTAGCCGTTGCGCTTACGTGCGCACACGTAAGCGAGGGACTGAAAAGGAGAAAATGAGAGGACGGCAAGCCGAGTCCTCCCCCCACGTGTCTTGCCGCTACCCAATGCGTATGTGTCGTGCGTATGAGTGCTTGTGCAGTTTGTTGCTCATGCGGTCCCTCTCTCTCTCTCGGCCTTTCTCCTACATATTCAGTCAAACAGGCTCTTCGTAAAGAGAAAGAGCCGGACGAAGAGGAGGTGTCGATGGCGAATAAACAAGAGGCAGGAAGGCGGATCGCGGTTCGGCGTCTTGCCCGTGTCGTCATCACTCGTTGTTCTTTCCTCCTTTGTGTACTTCGTCTTCGTCGGCCCTATATTCCTCGTTTCTGCTTTCGTCGCTCCCGCTGTACATGCGTACGTTATCATCGTCGTGTCTGTGTGTGCGCTGTGCGTGTGCGCGTTACTGTGCTAAAATACACCATGAGAGGAACACAAAAAAAAAACGAAAGGCGAATCAAACACCCCTTCGCCTCTACACTCTTGTGTAGCTGATGTCGTGTAATATATATATATATGTGTGTGTGTGTGGAATTTTCACTAGATGCTCCCATGATGGTGCGCGTGTGCGAGTGCGTGCAGAGGTATGCGCATAGGTGCGCGTGAAGGTGTTTCGAGGCACGCGTAGGAAACCCCCATCACCCCCCCCTTCCTCAAAAAAAAGGAAAAATACGAGATGCTTATGATATTTATTGTGCCATAGCATCTTTCTCTGCCTATGAGTGCCTGCGCGTGCGTGCGTGCGTGTGTGTGTGTGTGTGTCTTTTCGAAAGGTAACTGTGGCTAATCCACCCCCTCTCTGTCTCTCCCTCCCTCCCTCTCTCCACATCTCTTTTCTTTGCTTATCGGAGTCGTGTGCGGTGCAGTGTGCGCGTCGCTCTCTTGGTCGTTTTGTGCGTTGTGGTGGTGGTGTTTTTTGGTGTACTCACTCTCTTCGCTGCAGTCTTCACGCTTGCGGAAGAGGGTTGGGGGCTTTGTGGGCTTCTTAACACGTCTCTCTCCCTTTCCTCTTTCTGAGCCTCTCAGCCTACCCCCACCCCCTCCTCCTTCCCGCGCTGGCTTTGGCGAGGGCCGTCTTGCTGTTTTGTGTGGCATGCACGTCGAATTGTGTCGGCATGAATGACGGGCCTGCGGATGCATGGGTCGATGGGTGGTCCATGCACGTGAGCCTGTGTGCGTGCAGGGTTTCCCGAATGTTTTCTTGGTTCCCTCTTTTGAATGTTGTTCGTCCTCACAAGAGGTGCTGGCCAACTTCATGTGTTCTTTGTTTTTTTTTTCCCCGTCTGTGTTTCACCTGCATACAATGCAGCGACGACATCATGGAGAGAGACGAAAGCCGAACGTCGCATCTGTTTTGGCCAAACCCCAGCAACGAAATGACAGCGGGATTCAGGCATTGCCGTGAGGGCACCGTCTCACGACTACACCATGCGCTGTTTGTGACATTTCCACTCTCCTTCCTGCGTTCTCCGCTGTCAGCCCCCCTCCTACCCGACCCTTCCCACCTCTATGCTAAGCTTCTACCGCTCCTTCCCTTCAATCACGTATTTGCTATCACACCTCTGCCGCCAGCGTCCCATCAGAGGCTCCGCAATTTTCTCGCTTGCCCTCTGTCTATACTGATGCTCCCTCTGCCAGCGGTGCTTTATGATTTGTTTCTCTTTCGGCTGTGCTGGCGTCATCCGTGAACACAGACATTGACATCATCGCTGAACCACTCGCAGAGACACAGCCATCCAACTGTGCCGATACGCCAGCGTTAAACAAGGGCGGCACACCTGCCCGTGTCAGAGCACCGCTCACGACCTTCCGAGGCACACGCGCACTTCTCCGCGCATCTTCGACTGCACCATGCCTGTGCTCTCGTCGTCACCACGGAACTCCCGACCGCCGACAGAGGCGTCGGTTCCCTCGCGCGTTGTGGCGGTTCACCGAGCGGCGCCGATGTTCCTTGTGAACGCGTCTGTTGCCGGTGCTTGTGGAGCGCTCTCCGGTGTGGTCGGAAAACTTGCTGTGGAGTCTGCCCGCGTCCCGTCGCTGGTGCGGAGCGGTGGCCTCTACCTGCAGCTGGACCTGGCCACCATGGAGATGGTGCAGGCTGTCGTTCCATGGCTGCTGCGCATCTTTTTCTTTCTCATGAACGCCATTCTTACGGGGTCGATGTGGCGCTTCTACTTGAAGGCGCTCTCGCAAGGTCCGACACCAGTGTGCCAGATCCTGAATACTGGAACGAACTTCGTTGTGAGCGCGCTGGCTGGGCTTGTGTTTTTCGAGGAGGAGGTGACGCCGATGTGGGGTGCCGGTGCGCTCTTGATTGTCTTGGGCCTGGCGCTGGTAGTGTCCGACCCGCAAGTGAGCGCCTGAGGGGACGGTGAAGGCGGATTGTGAAGAGGTGTAAGCATGATGGCGGTTTTCGCCAAAGGCTGTTCGTGACGGTGTGCGAAAGGAAGACCGCGACGTGCACGGGGCGATTGTTGATGCCCCTTTTTGCACGCAATACAAGCGCCGCGCCTGTTCTTTGCTCTGCGACAAAGAAGGCGTGGTCTTGGTGCCTGCCGCGCTCTTTCCAGCTTCATGAAGATGTGAGGCGAAGCGCGCTGAGCCACGGGCTAGTGGGAGGGAGGCCCATGACAACGGCCCCCCTTCCTCTACTCCTTCCGTGGTGACGTTTCGAAAGCTGTACCCACACGCGCAAACAAAAAGACGGACGCGTCTCTAAGCCACGCTTCCGTGGACTCACCTGGCACCCCCACCCCTTCCACCTCTTGCGCTACTACCTCGTTGTCCCTCCCTTCCCCTTACCCCTCCACTCACCTTTGTCTCTCGTGCGTTCTCTGCCTCGCCTGCTCCGTTCATTCGATGTGGGTCACGGGTCTATCTGCTGTGTAGGTATCGGTGATTCTTCGAGCCAAACCACGCAGCGCACAAGAGCCACAACGAGGGAGAAAGCAACAACAACGAAAGAAAAGTGTCGGCTAGCGAGGGTGCCTTTGTTTTGCTCGCACACCCGCATCTCCCGCGTTCCACAAGCGTGGGGTCCCCTCACATCTCTTCCTCGCCACACACACACACACGCACACACGCTCACAGTTGTGGGGTATTGGAGGGAGTGGAGTGGGGTTCGTGTGAGGGCGCGCATATATATTTTTTTCCTCTTTAGTGCTGCTGCTGCTGCTGTTGCGACCGCGCGCGCTCTCTCTATACATGTATGGGTGCTGTGGAGCTCTCTCGCTGGTGATTTTGTGGCTCGCGTGAATCACCTATTTCCACGAATAGGAGTGGCGGGAGGGAGCGGTGCTGAGCACGAAGCTGCTGCTCTCCTTGTCCATCGCTGCTTCCGAACGCATCGACGTAAAAGCGCTTTATGCGCTTTGGCGGCCGGGCACTCCACGGCCATTGCAAGATTGATGCCGCACATCGCCACCGCGGATCAGCTTCCCGTACGACTGTGGCACTTCCACTCGTCCTTCCGTTGCTTTAGCGCGTCATTTCTTCTCTCTCTCTCTCTCTCAGTGTCACGATGGCGAAAGGCAGAGGAGCTGCTTCCAAGGCAGAGGCGAATCCTCTGCAGCCCCGCACGAAAACCTACGAGTGGGGCGGCCCGGTCGGAGCCCTCTTCATGGTTGCCTTTCTCCCTACACTGGTTGTAGCGCTGAATAGCCTGTGCGCTGCGGAGCAGTGCAGCCTCATGCTGGCAATGCGGATGCCTGCACTAATGAAGGAGGTGGTGCAGGGCGCGTGGCCGATGCTGCGGACGGCGATCGGCATCGAGCTTGCGTGGATCGCCGCTCACGCCGTATTTTCCATCCTCCCTATTGGCAAGCTCGTCTACGGCGCCGAGCTCCGCAGCGGCGAGCGGCTTGCCTACCGCATGAACGCCATCCACGCCTTCGTCGTGGCTCACTTAGTGCTCTTTGGCCTGCACTTCACCTCCATCCTCAACATGGCTGTTGTGGCCGACCTCTACCACCCCCTCATGATCGGCGCCATTCTCATCTCGTTCGCCATGTCGGTCGTGCTATATGCGGCGTCGTACCGCAGCCGCAACGTACTCACGGCTCTCGGTGGCAACAGTGGGAGCGTCCTGTACGACTTTTGGGTCGGCCGCGAGCTGAACCCGCGCACCGGTCCGCTGGACTGGAAGCTGATGTGCGAACTGCGGCCTGGTCTCATTGGCTGGAGTATTCTCAACTGGGCATTCGTGTGCAAGTCGGTCGAGCTGGGTACCGTGACGCCGAGCATCGTGCTCACCGCACTTTTCGAGTCCTTCTACGTGCTGGACGGCCTGCTGCTGGAGGCGGGAAACCTCAGCATGATGGACATTGTGACGGACGGCTTTGGCTTTATGCTGTGCTTTGGTGACCTTGCATGGGTGCCGTTTACGTACACGCTGCAGACAAAGTATCTCGTCCACCACCCCGCGCACCTCTCGCTCGTGCATCTGTGCCTCTGCGTTTCCCTTTCTGCTGCCGGCTACCTTATCTTTCGAAATGCGAACACAGAAAAGGACCGCTTCCGCAAAAATCCGCAGGACCCGCGCGTGCAGCACCTGCGCATCATGAAGACCTCCAAGGGCAAGTCTCTCATCATCTCCGGCTACTGGGGCGTGTGCCGGCACCCAAACTACGTTGGTGACTGGCTGATGGCGCTCGGCTGGGCGGCGTTCAGCGGCACGGCAGAGTGGTTGCCGTACTTTCATCCTCTTTACTTTGGCCTCCTCCTCATGCACCGTCAGCTGCGTGATGAGCAGCAGATGCGAGAGAAGTACGGCAATGAGGACTGGAACGCGTTCTGTCGCGTCGTCAAGTATCGGCTGTTCCCGTACATATACTAGGTGAGTAGACGAGAGAAACCAGAGCAAGGCGCGAGCGCCTGTGTGCGTGTGTGTGGTGCGGTGATCGGCCCCAGCGAAAAATGCAGCGGAATAAAACACGAAGAGAACGTATGCGGATCCGCCGCGTCCGCAGAAAACGGAAAATAAGAGCGAAGGGCAAGGAGCGCCGTTTTGCACCAATGCCGTGCGCGCACTGCGTGCTGCCTCTCCCACGCCTCGTCCGCTTGACTCGCTGCCATGATTGTATCGATGAGCTCGTTTTCTTCTCATGTACACTTGTGTTGGGCAGAAAAGGAGGCAGCACGCTGAGGGGGTGCATGTGCATGTGCATGTGCATGTGTGTGTGTGTGGGGGGGGGGATGTGCGGCCCTCCTCCCCCCTCCTCCTCGGCTGAGCGGACAAGGCAAGCGGAACCGACGAGAGAAGGAATATATGTACACGCAATCGGCAGCGGGGTGTCTCCCTCCTCGCGTGCATGCGGCTGAGTCTTGGAGGCGCGTAATGGTCTTCGGATGGTGTCTTACGTAGCGGGTGACGCGGACACCACCGCTGCCATCAAAGCAGAATTTCTCGCCTTTTCCCCTTCAAAGCTTGCAGACGACTTGCTGATGGTGTGGAGTGTGGGGGCGCTGCCATGAAGTGCCTCTCGAGAGCGTGGGCAAACAGGACTCGCGTGCTCCGCTTGTCATCTGACAAGTCAAGTGCGCTGCCGTCCGCCATATGCGAACCACTGCGGTTTGGTGTTGTCGGCGCACCGCTGCTGTATAGACAAAGTGGGTGCTGTATGTGCCCCGCGTGTAGCGCTGCGTGACACCGATAGCGACTGCCTCGCAACTGTGGTCTCTTTTCTCGGTCCATTCTCTACTCTCTCCCTCAACTTTAACACAGAGAGCGTGGCACCAATTTCTGTCGCTCTTGCGCTTCCTTTGCTGGAAGGTCACCGAAGCATGCGCGCTGGAGAGCGCCGTCGCGGCATCTCCTTCCGATCCCCCTTTCCCTTCCCACCAGCCCACCCAAACAAGGAGCATATACACATCACTCCCACACGCTGCTGTCGCGATCGCTCCACACCTCTCCCCATTGCTTTCCGCTCGCGCGTGTGTGTGTAGCACGGACATACACGAAGGAAAAAAAAAGACACGCTCACATTCCGCGTCCATAAACGTACATAGAGGGGGCCAGGGTCACACATATACGCATCAAGACATCAGCGTGCACCGGATAGAGGTCCTTTGTTCCTCTTTATTCGTCCGTTTTCGTTTTACGGGTTGCTCTTTCTCTGCCGAGTCCACGGCTGATCAGAGAGCACGTGGGCGATACGCATAGACACACACGGAAGCGCACACATAGAGGCATATAGAGAGGCGCTCTCGAGCACGTCCGATCCGCGTTGCCTCTTTCAAGGTGTGCTGTTAGGAGGCATAAAGCGAGGGAGAGAGGAAGGGGTTGACAGCGTCGCCATGTCGTGGGTTCGCGTCGAGTGCAGCGGTGGCTATTGCTACGCGGCTCCTTCTCACGGCCGGTGCGTCCCAAAGCTGGATGGAATGGCGCGGCTCTTTCAGGCCCCATTTTGCCTTCGGCAGCTACACGCCTTCACCACACTGAGCGACAATGCCCCTGCCATCTCCGGCTGGAACAACAGCGACTCGTGTGGTGTTCTTGGCACGGATGAGAGCGTGAACGCATGCATCATCGTTGATCAACGCAACTTGGGAGGCCACCTGGGCCTTACGACGGTTGCTGTCGGTGACGAGGAGGACGCCGGGCTGTCGGACTCGCCGCCGCTGCGGCTGCTGCTCAACCGTGTGTTTGCAGTGCTCTGCAGCACGAGCGAGCGCGGCGTGCAAGTTTTGTTGGACGCACTCTGCACCCGCGCACCGCCGCCGCTGACGGCAGTCGCGAGTGCTGAGGCCGCTATCGTGCATGAGGATGATGGCGGGCCACGCGTGCCACCTGCACTGTGGCTCGCACGCACTCAAGAAGCAGGCAGCACTCCGCAGAACACCTCCGGCAGCGTCGTCACCTCGTCCAATCGACAGTTCCTGGCCAAGCTTATGCAGGGCTGCTCTACCGTCGAGGATGTGACCGGGGCTGCGGAAAAACTGTCGCTGCAGCCACTCCCTTCGGATGTGGCGGCCACGACAAAGCCGAACCACGCGGCACGCGCACTCCCACAAGTGACATCCGGCACTGCAAGCACGCCGCCTGCGCATCCGTCCACCGCCTTCTCCGAATTTCACGAGTCGGCATCGCTGGTGATTCGACCTCCCTTGAGCTACGCCGCTGCGCTGCGCCGCCGCTCGCTGCTTTTCTTTCTACCGCAAGGTGTTGTGCCACTGAGCGTGCTGGCGATCCACCTTCAGCTCTCTTCGCGGCCAGTGAAGTGCCAGCAGAAGGAAGCCGTATCTGCACCCTGCGGTGGTGGGGTCGTTAACGCTCAAAGGGCTGCACTGACTTCAACAGGAGGCGCTTCTACCGCCACTGGCGGCTTTACAAGATCGCTTCATGCCATTCTTCTCGAAGAACTAGAGCACGTGCGCGTCGGCGCCGCGCGAGCAGGAGAGGGCCACGAGCGCAACTGTGCCTCTTGCGCGTCCGCGCAGGGGTGTTGCTGTGCGATGCGGGTGCACTGCATTTCGCACTTGCGACGGCAGAGTGACAAGCTGCTCAAAAAAAGCTCCAGCTGGGCCGCCGTTGCACGCACGGCCGAGGAGAGCGGCAGGGTGCTGGTGTGGGCGATTGCGCGGTTGCTTGCGGGCAGCGAGAGGCCGATGCGCACGAGCCAAGCCACGGACCTGGGGCGCCTCCTCTTGCATGATCTGTGGGCTAGTGAGCACTCGACCGGCGGCGAGGGAGGGAGCGCAACCGCCACTAAAGGTCGCGCGGCGTCAACAGCGTGGGCGGGCGCGACGCCTCTCGTGGCTGTTTACTCGCCATCGGGCCTGCTGTTTGCCTCTGCCAAGTTCTCGATGCTTCTCAGCCACGAGGAGCAGGTGTTGCTGTCGGCTGCTGCGATCGACCGTTTGGCTCGCTACGCGGCACCTCGCTCGTTGTTCAGGCCTCACGCAAGCGCGGCAGCCGCCGATGCGCTCAGCTGGACATCCTGGCCAATGCGCATGGGTGAAGCCGCGGGCAAGCCTTCCGCTGCGGTGGTAATGGACGTGCTGCTCATCACTGTTGGCGACGCCTTGGCCTTTTGTCTGGCCTTTCCACGTACGCCGTCTTCGGCATCCGTGCCACCGTTGTCGTCGTTGCGGTCGGTGCAGTCGCTTCTGGAGTCCACCGTGTCAAAGGCGCGCTCTCGTGTCGAGGTGCCTTCGGCAGGGACGACCGCACCACTAGCCTCCGCTTTGGTGTTTGCATGTACGCACAGCACTGCTCCTTACACGCCAACCTTCCACGATGCCCTTTTCGCAGTGACAGCACTCGAGGACGCTCTGGACGCGGCGAAGAAGACGTCGCCAGCCGTGTCAGCCGACTCGGCGGCTGGCGAGCAGGTGGGCGTCGCACAATACTTGCATCAGCTGCTTTGGCGAGAGATGTTCCACATGCAGACGCCAAATGAAGAAGGCGTTGGTGCCACAGCGGGGGACGCACCAGCTCCCTCTACTCGCGCGGGATCGGCACCGCGCCAAGCGAACGTGAGCGCCGCGGTGGCCGCGAGCAGCTTCAGGAACAGCACTGGCGGGGATGGACGCCATCCGCACAGCGTGTCAAGTGCGCTTCACAAGGTCTTCTCGTGCCTTCCGCTGCGCCACAACGACCCGAGTAAAGGCGTCGCCTCGAGGCAACTGTACATCACCGAAGCGCAGCAGCAGTCCAGCACCTACGTGAATCAGTCGAGCAAAGGGGGGCATCTGTCGTCGCTGGTACCGCTACTGAATGCGTATTGGACGCAGTGCAGCAACCCATACACCGCCTTTCTGCTGGCCATGCCGCTGGAGGAGATGCTGTGCTACATCGCTGCCCTCGTCACCCGCAATGAGCTAGGCACGCTGCGGCCCAGCTATGAACTGGGGCTGCACTCGTTCTTCTTTCTACAACGGCCTGTTGCGACTGCAGCAGCCAAGCACCGACACGCTGCACCCGCGAAGGCGTCGGGGTCGCGAGCGTGCAAGAAGACGAGTGCTGACGCGCAGCTGCGAGCACCGCCGACGCGGTTCGGCGTCTCGTTCGCTCGATTTCGCTTGCAGCAGTCGCCTTGCAGTCACGCCGTCATACCGGAGGAATGGGCCGACGCGGATGGCGCACCAGACGGCTCTGGCGGACGGCTGACCTTCTTCGAGGACCCCTCGCTTCTGTTACGGCTCCACACGCATGGTGTGTCACTCGAAGGAAGCACAGTGGATGGGAAGCGTGGGGAGAGCGAAGGCAGTGAGCGCGCCTACGGAGACACCAGTCAGCGGCTGAAAGAGTCCTCGTCAGTGGGCGTCGCGCTAGAGACGCAGGTGTCTGTGGTGCCCGTGTGGACACTTCTACAGGCTGCACCTGTTGAGTCGCTGGCAACCAGGGAGCACAGCGGCTCGGACACGGAGACGAGCGGCTCGGACTCGTTCGCCGCGGCGGATGACTTCCGTGGCGTTCATAGGTCTGTCCCCTCCAGTGTCGACGAAGACGTGCAGCTGGTCACCTCACTCCATTACGCTTATCCGCAGCGGCTCCGCCGCCGCGAGCCGGCACCTTCGCCGGTAAACGCAACGCTCTCGACACCTCCACCTGACTCTGCGCAGCATGCATCTTCCTCGACTTTGCCGCATCCACAACCCTCGGACCACTTACCGCAGGCAAATGTCACCAACACTGCCGGCGCGAGGCCCAAGAAAGACTCTGTTGCTCTTGCATGGTGCCAAGTGGAGGCGGTGGTAAGCATCTGCGGCGACATTACGGGAACACGACAGAGCATAATGGCGACGGCTCTGCAGCGCCATGCGCTCTCCAAATCCGCAGAAGCAGAGCTCATGGCCGCGGATCGCGAACACGCCAGCGGCGGCGCTTCCGCGCTATCTGCTGCCGTGCCGCCCGACAGCCTTCCAGCGGAGTGGGAGTACGTTGCTGGTGCTACACAAAAGCTGGCGGATCTGTGTCGCGAGGTGGTGTGGTGTCAGGAAGCGGCTTTGGCGCTGTTGGAGGGGGCTTCCTGTTTGACTTAGAGACCGTGAAGGGGGATAGAATGCGATAGGAAAGCACCGCGCAACCCCCTCACTCGTCCTCGTTCATGGCAAGCCGGTGTGTGTTATCCCCATTACTTGCAAATTCGAGATTGTGCTGGAGCCTTCAAAGAAGTATACAACCAAGAGGAACAGAATACACGCCATCTTCGCGATGTATCCTGAGCACAAAAACATACACACGCACACGCACACACAAACAGACACAGACAGGCGGGCAGGCACGTGGCAAAGAAGCACACGGCGTCTTGCGAGGAGTGTCGCAGCACCGCTCTTCCGACTCCCTCTCTCTTCATATCCCGCAATCTCTGATCACTGCTACGAAACTACATACACGTGCGGGGAGCAGGGTGCGGGCGGAGAGCGAAGGCCGTGGGTGGCGGCCTCAGAGACGCACCACTCCCACCACTGATGCCGTCTACTGCGCTCATGGCCCTCAAGAGCCGCGCCGCTCACCACGCTCTTCTCTCCCTTTTTTCTCGAAGGGGAGGGCTTCGCTCAGGCAGCGTGTGAACTCTCATCTCTCCTTCCTTCTTTTTGCTCCTCTTGATGCTGCACACGTATACACAGACACGTAAAGGCATCTCCATTGCAGATTGCGCGCCGCTCCGTATTCCCTCTCCTCCTGAGCCCCGCCTCGACCGGCCGTCTTTGACAGCACCGTGCAACTCGGCAGCCGCAACGTCTCTCTTTCTCTCGCCGTGCTGTAAGTGCCTGCCTGTGTCTGTGTAGTCGTTCCTGCGAGTACGCTGGAGGTGGAGTGCCTCCGTTGCCTGCTTTGTGTATGTGTGCCGCGGCTGCTGCGTGCACTGGCGACGCGGTGATCTCGCTCGCTTCCATTATGGTGTCACTTCCGACAGCGTCAGCCAAGCGACGTCGGCGTTTTCGTTTCTTTTTGTTGTTGTTTTGTGGCTCTTTACATCACTGCAGGCCATGCCGTCCCAACCCGGCTCTGCGGAGGAGCTGTACGGGCTCGTGTGTGCTCTGCAAAAGCAGCAACAGCTGACACAGGTCGACCTCCGAGCGGTGCAACGGCGCACCGAGTCGCTACGGCAGGAGCTGCACTGTCAGGAAGCACTTATTGCCGAAGAGCGGGCGAGGCGTGAGGAGCTCGCCGCAAAACACACGCAAGGCGATGCCGAGCGCCGGCTTGCGGAGGCGCACGCAAGGGGAGCTGCACGGGCCACTGCCGACGCGGCGCAGGAGTTGCGCTGTGCGAGACGGGCCTTTCTGCAGAAGTGCCATGCCCACGTTCTCTCGATCGGGAAAGGGCCAACAGATCCTAGGAGGCCCGGCGCGCCCGTTGCGCCAAGAAGCTGCACTCCTTTTTCCTCTGCTGCCGATGAGTCGTGCTCAGGCTCCTTAAGTGCGGTGGGGGCCGAGCCACGCCGTGAGGCGACGCTCATGCCGGCTGCAGCTGTGCATCAGCTGCTCTTCGTGCTGAGAGAAAAGCTGACGCGGTGCATCGAGGTGGGCGCGACGGAGGGGAGCTCAAGTGAGCAGCCTCGTGACTGCAGACCTTCCGACGAGCAAGGCGCAGCCGTTAAAGCGGTCACCAGCGTGATGTCGCCGCTTACCGCTGAGAAAAGTCCTCCCTGGCCACCATCAAAATCCGTGACGGATGCGTGTGTGCATGGCGAAGCTGATGGCCGAAGCTCCCCCCGTGAAAAGAAGCGTATCGGCTTTGCACCGGAGTGCTGCTTCGAGCGGGTGACGGCCGTCCCCGCCGCCAACGTGAACCGCGGCACGAGAAAAACGTGGCTGACGGAGGGTGCACCTGGTGCCTGCGGCAGCGCTGCAGTTGTGCCACCGTCTGCTAACGTAACGCTCGATGGCGACAATCACCCTTCCAACGCCTGCCTGCGAAACGGGTCACGCCCGCGCACACAACGCTGCAGCGGCCACTTCACCGTGCGCGTTGCCTCGCGCTCTGCGACACTCGTTGCTGAGGCCGCAGCCGTGGGAGCAAAGCGCCAGCGCGTCTCCGAAGCCGCGACCGCCACCCAGTCATCACCCCCGAAAGCCGCAAGAGCGGATGGCGATAAGGGCGTTCCTGCCTCCAGGGCGCCACAGGGCGCCAGTGCCGCCGCTGCCTTTTCACCCGCGTACTCGAACAATCGTGGCCGTCTTGTTGCCCCAGTAGACTTGCTGTCGCCGCGGTCTGCTGAGGCTCGGCGCAACGGCAGCAGTGGATCGAGCCGACGCACAGTCTGGACATGGACGCGCGGCACGTCGCGTGAGCAATGAGGCGGTAGAGGGGGAGGGGTAGCGAAACAAAAAACAAAACGTCTGAGTTGGTCAGAGCTGGGGAGCCATGGCGCCGGCGAGCGATACGGGGCGTTGTGCTAGAGATTCGGTGATGTGGCCCTTTTCTTTTTTTTTTTCGTCTTTTGCGTCTTCTCGTTCCCTGTTTGTGAGTTCTGTTTAACTCCCCTTTGGTGGCTTGTGCGCCTTCTTTCACTTGCCGTCATCTGCTACCGTCTTCAGATAATACCAAGAGATTGCCTGACTCGTTGAGGGGCGGGGCATGGAGGGGTGCTCTACCCTCCTGCACGCTCAGTTGTTGAACTGCTGTGCCATGCCCCACCCCCTTTCCCCTCGCGCGCTGCGAGCGCGTAGCGGCACCGCTCTTTTTGATCCCTTGGCGTCGCTTCTCCAGGCTGCCGCTCAGGGCGGCTTCTGCTTGGTGTTTTCTTCTGCTATCCGTGCTTCGTCGCTGTTTCCATGTGCGCAGTACTCGATCACACATACAAAACAGAAAAAAAACGTGCGCAGTGGACGGGGGCGTAGAGGCCCCGTCGGGTTTCGGCTCTCGATCTATCATCTTGATCACTCCATTCGAAAGACTTGGCGCGCAGCGGCATCTGCGTGTCCAGGGTGGTGCGGCGCCATTGTTTTTTTTTTTTTTGCGCCTCCTCCTTCCCTTTGTTGGACGAACCGCATTACGGAGGCATTAGCCATGCGGAGCGGAATAAGCATGCGTCATACCGCGTCATCATTGCCCGTGGCGCAGCAGACGGGTATACAGAAGCGGAGCAACTACCACTTCTCCATCTCGACATGCCTTCGCATTCTTCCTTCTCCCACCTCTTCTTTCCTTTTTCTTGTTTTTGTTTTTGCTCATCGTTGTGTGTCGTTGTTTTTGGTTGCTTGGCGACTGCTCCGATGGCTTCACGTGCCTCGGGTGTGCCAACGCACTCAACGCTCCCTGACCCGCTCTCCTCTTCCTCTGGGCGCGGGTGTGCGACCCTTTATGCGGCTTGGCTGCAGACATATAGAGGTGTGCTCATGTGCATCTCTTCCCTCACGTAGACCCAGATATACATATTGCATGAGGTGCGGTGTGGACGCCACCTTTACCACCGCAACCATTCGGAAAAAGAAACGAGGCCAAAGTATTCCCCTCGTGTATCTGTGCGCACGCCTCTTCCTTTGCCTTTTCTCGCGTCTTCTCTTTGACCGTTCTGCTTCTTCTGCGGTGTTTCTCTTCCTCAGCCACCGTCCTCCGCCACTTTTTTGTCTGCTGTTGCTTGATTTGGCCGTGATTCGCGGCGTACGCACTTTTTTCTCACGGCCTTCTCTCTCTCTCTGCGTCCTCCCTTCTCGGCTTCTCTTGCCAGTCAACACACTCCTACACGCGTTCTCTGTTGAGCACGGTGCCGGGGAGGCGGTGCAGATACGGCTTCGATTGTTTGCGTGCGAGTGCCCCTGAGAACGACGGCACTGCACGACGTAGCCCTCCCTCTTCTAGACCTTCAATCCTTTCGTATACCCTCTTACTCGCTCACAGAGCAGCAGCGCGGCATCAGTCTTGGTATTCTCTCTCTCGGATGAGGCGGCGCTCTCCAATATACCCCACCTACATTGTTGCCGAGCGTTCTTCGATGGCGACGGTCGGGATACGCACAGCCTGAGCACAGCGTCGATTGTAGCGTATCGTGCGTCCACCTCTGCCCTCCCCCTCTCTCTATACAGAGCAACGCCCTCTCCGTCTTGGTCAGCTCGCGGCACTGTTGCGAGCCGACGAATTCGAGCTGCGCAATTTTGTTTGGGTGAACACAGGGATCAGAGTGGCTTACGGGCTCATCTGCACACACGCACACACACAAAAAAAACACACACACTCTTCTTCTCCATTTACCTTCCACTGTCGGCCACTTGCATCGCTCTCCATCGTTCTCGCTAGCCGAGTAGCGTGTGTGTGTGTGTGTGTGTGCTGGCGGGCTCTCGTTGTGTTGCCGGCATGCTAACAGCCACACACCAAATGTTCGTCGCGACATCAGTGCCTATCAGCCACTTTGCTGGCCCCTCCTCCGCTCAGGACTTCACGCGGGTGCCATCGCCACCGTTGACGACGCTGGCGTTGACCCACAAGGAGGCTGCTCGCGAAGGCGTTGCTGTCAGCGCCGCATGCACCGAAGATGCCAAAAATGGCACTGGGAATGGTGGCATAGCCGGTGTTGCGTGGTGCAACGGGAACAGCAGTGGCAGGCCGTATCCCCGCGGCGGCGGCGGCGATCCAGCTGCCAATGGCACTGCTAGTGGTAAGTCGAGGCCAATCTCGCTGGGTATCGTTTTGAAAGGCCCCGACAGAGAGAGGGAGAGCAACCTGTCAGACGTCGCGGAAAACTCAGATGGCCTCGGCACAGATGCTCCCCAAGTCGGCGGCACCGTCGAGTTGGCAACCAAGGTTCCCATGACGATCGTGACGCCGGCGGGAGTTTCAGGCGACGTGGTGGCGTCGCCGCTCACGGTGCACGAAAATCTCGTGCAGTGGCGCCGCCCGCAGCGGACGGTTGCATTTCGTGAGTGGTACATCTCCTGCTTCTGTAACGAGCAGCAGGTGTGGTGGATCGAGAAGGTGCAGCGCATAGGTAATCCACTGCAGCCGCTGCTCGTACCCTACTTCCAGTTGTGGAGTTTCACCGGCGAGGCCGAGTTCTACATGCTGTTCATTCCGACGACGGCCTGGCTCGGTGCGCCGCTCAGCAGTGTGCAAATCGAGTCGATGCTATGGGTAGGTCAGTACGTGACCGGCATCATGAAGGACGCTTTCTGCTGCCCACGTCCGCCATGTCCACCGCTTCAGCTGCACGGCAAGCGGGACACTCACGACAACGAGTACGGCTTCCCAAGCACCCACTCCTGCCAAAGCGGCGTCTTCTCCTTCTTTCTGTACTGCAAACTGGTGCACGTCTTCCCTGATCACGCCTTCCTGTGCTGGCTGGCGGCCGTTTGCTACTTCGCGCACGTCAGTTTCTCGCGCATCTACCTGGGCATGCACTGGGTCGGTGACTTGATTGGTGGCGGTGTGGTGGCCTTCCTTACTGTTCTCTCCCACGTCGCCTTTCTCGATCGGTGGGAGGCCAGCATCCTGCAGCGTGCCGACACGCCGTGGTGGGCGTACCTGCTTTTGTACGTCACCGTGCACCTGCTCTCCATGGCCCATGCTACACCCCATGACCCGTGCCCGTGCTACATTGATAGCCTGCGCTTCACTGGTGCGGTGATGGGCTCTACGATCGGCCTCTGGAAATTCTACGCGATCTACGGTACCCTGGCGGCACGCCCGCAACCCGACCACATGCTCGACATGGTATTCTCTCTCAGCTTTCTGATGCAGTGGGTCGTGTGCATGGTCGTTGTCTTTGCCAGCAGGGAGCTGTCGTCGCTCATCGCCGCTGTTGTATTGAAGGCGGTCTTCAAGTTCTTGTCGGGTGAGTGCGCGGCGCGGTTGCCCAAGTCGCTTCAGCAGCTCTACTTGGCCATGGCGAAAGTGGTCGGCCTGACCACGCTTGGCAACGAGCGAGGCTCACGCTCCTGCATCCCCGTCACCGCCAACAGTTCTCTCTTCATGCAAAGTGACCGCTTCCACGACGGATTTGGCCAAGACGGGAAAGCCGCCGCGGCCGCCGCTGGCGGCAGGAACGCGTCGAATTCACGCAGCAACACAGAAACGGTAGAGGAACCGGACGGGTACTTGAACACTCAGCAAGTCTGGTCGCTCCGCACTCACCGACACTGGTGGCTTTGGGACGTACACGGGCGCACCGTTTCCTACGCTGTCATGGGCTTCGTGGCCACATTTGTGTGCCAGGTGCTCTTGAGGGAAACGTTTGGGGTTGGCCAGGAGCTTACCGGCCCGGCAGCGCATCATCCGGGGTCACCACCACTGTCGCCTGAGTGAACTACGAAGAAGGAGAGAAGCTGCGCGATGCGGCGGCGGGGGATGGCGGCGCGACTGCTATCGTTATTGCTTCTGTCTTTGTGCGTGTGTGTGTGTGTGTGTCGGTGTGATTGCGTTTATTTTCCCTTCTTCGCTTCGTTGTACGAGTGGAAGAGCTTCCTCTCCTATCCCCTTCCCTCTTCATTGCCTCCGCCTCATTCGTGCGCGTGAGAGGTGTCTATCTCTGCCTGTCACTTCGTGCACGCACCATGCGAGGAGACTGACATAGATCGAGGCGTTTTTTTTTTTGCGTGCACGCATGTGGAGACGCGACAAGCACTTCCTTATACGTTCCTTTTTGTCTTTTGTGCCCTTCCCCTCCCTCACCTCGCTGTCCACCTGTGCTCTCTCATGCCATTGCACACGCATCTTTTCTTCTCATTACTTTCCGCGTCATGAGCCGTGGTGCAGAGGAGGCGAGTGAGAGATGTGCTTGTGTCATGCGCGTATGCACGTTGACTTGTTCGTCCGTGGTGCGGCCCTGTTCAACAGTAAGCACACGTCAAGGCGGACAAGACACAACGCACTTTTCACACCACTCACACAGACACGAACAAGAGGACGCAGGCGCGTCCATTTTTTTTCTTCGCTTCCTCTTTTTTTTTACGTTTTACGGGCTGTGCTGCTCTATCTTTTTTTGTTGTTTTCCTTCTGCCGTCCCTGCAGTTGCGACTTCTCTCTCGCGCTACTCGGACCACCCTTTCCTCAATCTTGCTTTGTGGCGACGAGCTCCTCGCCGCTCCCCCTCTCTGCACATGCACACGCACTCATACGCGCGCGCGTGCATGCGTGCGCCCACGTCTTTTCCGCTCTATCTTCTCTGTGTTTTCCTACGTTCTCCTCCTCGCGTCCTCCGTCTCTCCCTTCCTCCGTCTGTATCGGCGCCTCCCCAGACAGGACTGCATCTCCTTTACGCGGACAAGGCTACATTTTTGTTGTTGTTTGAGTGTGTCTGTGCGTCTGCCAGCGCGTAGGTGCCCTGCATCTTGTTCGCGCACGTATAAATTTGCTACGAGGTGCCTACCTGCGTAGCGAATGCCTTCCCTCGGACCCATGAATGCGGACCACAAACTCCGCACTCTTCTTACGTTTTCTTGTGCTCCTCTCTTCTTCCCAAGAAGGCGCGTGGGCGCTCCAGCTTCCCTCCTCCCTCCACCTGCGCAGAGGAGACATAGTCGCTCCTGTGCTGCGCTCTTTTCACCGGCCTTTAGCCGCTTATCGGGGGACATGACGGTGCGTCGCGATCGGGAGATGATGGACTTTTATTCGCCCAGTGGAAGCCATGACTCTATGCCACCTACCAGGGCTGCTTCCAGTTTCCGTCTTCGCTGCGCATGGGCCCCGCTGCCGTTATGGTGCCTTCTCGCCCGTCACTTCTACGGTTTATGTCTTTATAGTACGTCCCACCTCCCATCCCGACTTTCCCCTTCACGTCTCCACCCGGTGGGACAGGAAGATAGAAGGGCAGGTGGCACGGAAGCCTCGCCAGGACAAGCAAACACATCGTATACGCGCATCTGCGCTCTTGTACAAGAGGACGCTCTCTATTCGCGCTGACATGGCCTCCGTGTCCGCGGCGCAGCTGAACACACTTCAGCAGTCGAATGGGCTTGGACGAATGGGGCGGACTCGCTAAGGACCTCGGAGCAACTCACTCTCCCGCTTCTTCCATCTCTCTCCCGCCTCTCTCACGCACGCTGGCAAAGGAAAGGGAAGTAATCGTATACGTTTGTGTACGTGCTGCGGCCGATAGGGGAGGAGTCGGTAGCTTGCCTTCTGGTCTGGTAGCGGCGTCGACTGGCAATAAAGGACGTGGGTGAAGAGAGGAGAGAAGGCGGGAGCGGCTGTGCCCATCTCCTCATGGCCATCCCCTCTCCTCCCTGTCCGCTCATCCCTAATCTGCAGGTTGTCGATGATGGATGCAAGCGAGCGACTTCTAGTGAGGCCCGCAGCCCGTTCGACCACTCCGCTTGTGAAGTTTGTGTTTACCTTCTCTCAAATCTTCTCGTACGGCTATCGACCATCAGAAAGCGTACAAGGAAAGGAAAACGGGCGTCAGCGGAGCATAGGCGAAATTACCGTGTCATGTGTGCGGTAGACGGCGCGCGTTTGTGGTTGTGCGCTGCCTCGCTCCTGCGCACTCGGCAAGATGGCTTGTGGAGGGGAGGCCGGGCAAACGGGAGACGGTGAATCGCAGACGTCGCGGACATGGCGACAGAGCAGGAGCTCCTGCCTTCAGATGGCCGCAGGGCATGCACACCTCGGGTGCCCGGGTCGTATCGGGACGCTTCGCACGAGGCGCGCGGCAGCAGCGGTGATGTGCCTTGCAATGACCGTCTGTGTCTTTTGCTTTCCGCATGCATCCTCCCTCCCACCCCATCACGCACGCCCGCCCTGCGAAGCTGATTCTGACGACTGATCGCCCGCCTCCGGCCTGGCTGCGCCAGCCATGCTGTTTTCTTCACATCATTCTTTACTCGCCCCCATCGGTGACTTTTCTCTTGTTTCTCCTTTCCGCTACATTCGGCAGCGCGACACTCTCGTGCGTGCTTGTCGGTGCACGCTGGTGTGTCGGTTTTCTTTTGCCTTTTCTAGGTTTTCAAGTCTCCACTACAGCGCAAGGTGAGCAACAGTCGCAATGCTGCGCACCACCCACGTCTCATGGGCCTCCACGGCCAAGGGGTACATGAATCGGGTCATGGTGTACGCCCATCGTCGCCGAAAGGCCCGCTACCTGGCTCCCAAGAACGCACATGTACGGTCGCCGCTTGCGCACAAGATGCCGGAGGAGTACGGGAACACCTGGGACCCCCGCAGCGGCGTCGAGTGGCACAACCGCATGCGCAACCGCAACCATTATCGGCACTGGCCCTGGGCTCGCTGGACCGACGACCCGGTTCGCTTTCACCAGGACAGCGTTTGCCGCCGCACCGTGTCGGCCTCGAGCACCGTGGCAAACAACGGAGCCCCGGAATGGGATTACTATGCCGAGGTCGGCCAGGCGTACGAGACGCCGTCGCACTTTCCGCTCTCCTACACAGCCCCGTTTATTTATCAATACACGGCCCAATGCTGGTCGCGCGAGGATCTGCAGTCATACCTGGAGCGCATTGAGCAGAGCTCCGGCCTCCGCACCATCGCCGACGCGGCGTCCGGGAGAGAAGCGCTGTACACGTGGTGGCACAACGCTGGCATGAACGTTATTCCACTGGGAGTGCTACAGCACCTGGAGCTGGTCTCGCGCGACATTGTTGCCCAGAACGCGCGCAAGTCCTACCGCATCGAGCAGCACGAGCGCGGCATTCTGCGTACGCCCGAAATGGAGCGATACTACGCCCTTCCACACCTGCGCGGCCCCTCCATGCCAGTGCAGCTCGCGCAGCCCTCTGGCAAGTATCCAAGTGGCAAGTTTACGCAAATGATGGAAGATGTGGCGATTCACCCTCTGCAGAAGCCGGATGCGCGATACAAGCACAATATGTACCCTGCTTGAGGGCTCCTTCCGGGGAGCGCAGTGCCTTGGCGGGAAATGCAGCTGTGGACAAGGGAGGAAGGAGAGGCATCGGGACGCGCACACCTCTGTGTGGGGTGTGTCTTTTGGGAGTTCGTTGCGGTCGAAGCCGGGCACCGGTGCGCATGCCCGTGTTCTTTGGTTGCCAAATCGTCACCACCATTCTCGTCATAAAAGAAAAGCACAAGAACACACACAAGCGAACAAAAAAAAACAGGCATTCACAAAATCCGCAGCACTCTCGCAGGCACGTGTGCCTGTGCTCGTGTGTGCTTCTCTCCGTGTAGGTGTGTGTGTGTGTGTCTGTGCATGCTTGTGCGGCTCTGTGTGGGTGGCATTCACACGGACTTGTGAGGAAGGGATAGGAGCAAGCACGCGAAGGAAAAAAAGAAGTAGGGAAAAATGCCACAAAACCGTTTGCATGAGTGGCCGAAAAGGGGACGCTTTCCCCGATAGAATGGGCTGAGTCTTTCACACAACTTAGCAAACCCACGGTGAATGCGTTTTTACATCTCTCTGTCTCCCCGCTTCCCCGCACAACTGACCTCGCTGCACCGTCGAAACGAACTCATCGGTACCATACCTCCCTCGCGCGCCTCTTTCCCGTGCCGTCCTTGGCCCATGCGCATGTGAACTTGGTAACTTGCGCAGGATCCCCCCTTTTCAGTCGCTTTACATCGCCTCTTTAACGCCTACGCAGAAGCAAACCATATCTCGTGCACGTGTGTGTGTGTGTATGACACACCTGTCGTGCTCCCTCCCTCTCTCCTTCCCGCTGCAGTGGACGGTTGCACACAGACACCCACCCTCTCGATTCCCACTGGACACAACAGGCGAGAAGGAGCGAATACAAGAGAAAACCTTTCTTGCCTGGCCGCTCTCATCCGCGCCTTGAAGAGGGGAGAAAAAAAAACGGCGCCAGAGGCAGAGGCGCTTCGGAGGGTCGTCTGTAGGTGAGGAAGCGAGAACAAACAGAAAGCAAGCACAAGTGCGGGTGGCTGCGCAGCTTCGCGTAGGGGGATCAACTGCAGTGCGTCGTTCAACCTCGAGCAGTTTCGTACGACTTGATTGACCCTGCTGGACTTTGGGTGACTTCTCCCAGCATTGCAGCACACCATCCTTTCTTGTTTCGTTCTTGTTTTTTTTTTTTTTAGCTCTACTCTTGTTGCAGCTAAGCTTGCATGCGCTGGTCACCGCTTTGTGGGCGTGAGTTCTTTACATCGTGAGTGACAGTCTCGTATATCCCGCTTGCCATTCTTGTTGCTGTGCGTGTGTGTGCTTGTGGGTTTCTTTTCTCCGCAGCCTATCCATCCTTCACTCTTCCCTCTTTTCGTTTTCCATCCTTTTTCTGCAGTGCTTCTCAGCCGTGCGCGTGTGTTCCTTCTTCCTGCGTGTTGGCCTCTATATCGCCTGTACACTGCTGTGGTGGCGCCTTTACGCCATTTTACCCCCCCCCCTCCTCCTCCTGCCCCTTCGTGTGGGCTTGTGTGCGTTCGTCGCTCTCTCTCCCTTTCATATCTTTGGCCACGCGGCTCTGCAGCAATACACCCGCTCGCTCCTTTTTCTGCCCCTCCCCCTCCCCCAATTCCTCTTCCTTTTCATAACACCTACCCCATTCACTCCCCCGCCTCGATAGTGTGGGGGGGGGGGTGAGAAAGAGCGTGTCTGCGCGGCGCAGCAGCACAGTGCGTTTCTGAGCATGTGGAGCTTTCTGAACGATGTACGGGAGTCGGTGCGGCAGGTAGTCGCGCCTCCTCCCCGCATGAGCAGCGCAGCTAGCTCCACCACCACCGCCATGCCTATGACGGCGAATGCGAGGGAGATGGGCTTCGAGGAGGCAGTGGATCAACTGACAACTGGGCTGCTTAGCTTATGGCGCAAGGTTGACCAGACAGCCACTAAGGTCCTTCGCCAAGCCTTCGACGGAGCCGTCTCACTACGGGAGGAGGCCGTTCCACAGCTTTTTACCTTGACAGCAGAGGCGCGCGCGTCCCTCTCAGAGGACGAGCTCCTGGAGCTCCTCATAGATGCCGTCTCGCAGGCGACCGATCGCACGCATCAGGCGCTCGATGAGGCGAATTTTCTCTTGAGCCTCGGCATTGAAGAACAAATCGCGCACACGAAAGACTACGCGGGGTGCTATGAGTGGTGGGATCGAACAGTGAACCGCCGCCTCATCGTCTGCCAAGAGGTGTTGCAGGCCCGCTTCGCCGACACCTCTTCTACACCACAGCACATGGCAACGGTGATGGCGCTGCGCGCCCAAATGGATGTGATTCGACGCGCCTCGACCCAGCCACTGGCCGCTGTCGCCGCTCGCGGACGCCTTCTCGAAGACGAGCGCTACGACTTGCTCAAATCTCTCCCCGCAGTGTTTCCCCTCGAAGGAGGCGTGCAGCCCGCACACGTCAGCTTCACGGCACCCGCTGATGCGGCCTCCACCCCCCACCAGCCCACTACCGCACCCCCTAGTGAAGCTTCTTATACGCCCACCGTGGAGAGCGTGGTTGCTGCCGTGCCTCGTGACTCCTACATACCTCAGTTTAGGCCCTTTAAAGCCTCTTCAGCAAGCGCTGCCGCCGTTCCGCTAACCTGTTCCTCTACCGCTACTCTTCAAGCCTTTGACTCCACTCACTGCGAAGCGCAGCCTGCCGCTGCACACGCATCTCCATCACAGACGCAACCATCCTCTGAGGAGCAGGCACGGCTCGCCCGCGAGGCG
>NC_018259.1:872985-900643 GCF_000227135.1 Leishmania donovani | reverse complement strand
CGGAGGAGCAGGCACGGCTCGCCCGTGAGGGGGTCGGTGTGGTGGAGGGAGAGGAGAGTGCGGCGCGGGCGAAAGTATCGAGGGAGGCCCAGGAGGTCTCTGCAGCACTGTACGGCGAGGTGATCATGGGCTCCCAGGTGATGCAAAAGGGGATGCACACGCGGTCCTCTAGTCATAATGCGATGCTGACCCCTGCGGGGACTGTAATCGACGATGACGGGTGGGCCGAAGATGACGGCTTTGAGGAGGTAAACATGGCTCAGTTCACAAAATATCTCGGCTGCCCACAAAGACGCACTAGTTGGGGCGGTGCCGACCCGTCGTTCTCGTCATCCCCGCTTTCTGCCTACCCGCAAGCATACACACCAGCGTCTGTCCAGCGGGATGCACCGCTTTCGCGCAAGAAGCTCTCGCCGCCGATAACGCCAGTGTCTGGTGCGCAACAGGCCGGAGTGACAGAGGTGGTCACTCCCACTGTGGGCCGTCGGACAGGTGGAATGAGTTTGCGTAAGAAATCCCCGACTGTGCGGGTGGCGACGGACGGAGCAACGCCCGTTTCCGCATTCCAACCTCGCGGCTCTATCGGCAGTAGTAGCAGTATGAGCAGCCCTTACGGCGGCGCCGCGAATGCTGCGTCCGGCGCAGCTGGATTGAGACCTGCACCTCGGCAGAGTGTCTTCTGTAGCCCTTCGGCAGTGAGCAAGCAATCGAAACGCCAGGTGCAACTCGAGGATGACGATAAATGGGATGAGGATTGGTAGTCCACCCTCCCTGGACGACGAATACATGCTGCCAACGCACACGCGCACGCGCTCACAACACGAGCTCTTTGTAGATCTCGCGTGCATCGATCGGAGTGCTCTGTGAAACAAGTCACGCGCCGCTAAAGATTGTACTAGTTTGTTCGCGGTTGTTACATTGCTTCCGTGTTGAGGCGCAAGGTAAGTTGTCGGAGTGCGGCTGACTGATCGCCGTCTCGGCTGACCTGAAGTCTATTTCCATCTCTGGCTGCCAGCTAGCGCACCTGTTCCCGGTTCTACAAGGTCGCACGTGCTTTTCTTCGTGTGGTTGTGTACGTATGCGTTGATGTATCCCTGTGCTACTCATCAAACAATCAAGAAAGGGATGCCCCTTCCCTAAGCACGCGGCAGCAGGGTAGTGGTGGGGACTCGCCCGCTACTGACTTTTAGCTCCGTCCCTCGCTTCTCAAGATGCGAGGTAAGCCCGAGGCGCCACATGCGTCGTGGAAGGCTGCGAGATCGATAGTTGGGGACAGGGAAGGGAGAGGATGATCTTGCTTTTTGTCTTTCGCTGCATGCGCCACGAAATAGACTGCGCGCGAGTTCGACAACGAACTTTTTTACACATTAGCCTTCGGCGGCGGCAGCAGCAGCAGCAGCAGAGACACACACGCACGCACGGAGTTCCCCAACCCTTCGTGCTCAACCCTCGCAAAGCCTATTTATGTGGTGTTCCTGCATGTGCACCAGCCACATGGCTCGTATTGGCAACATTGGCGTCATTGAATACCCTGCGCCCCCTTTTTTATCGTCGCTGTGCCACACCAACTTCCGTTCTCCCTTGGCCCCACCCACCCATCCCTCTCTCTCGCGGCGGACTAACACCTCCTACATCTTTTCATCTTCCTTCCATGAGCGTCCATGCTCACGCCGACGCACCAACACGCACGTCGAGTAACTCTATCGCCTGCTACTGCCGCGTGAAGGACAACAATAATCATCGCTCCCTCCTACTCTTTCTATCTTTAACAGCTACCACGGCCATCGGCAAGACACCGACGCATACACGTACGCACACAGGCGCGCTCTTGCTTCGCCCCTCCCCTTCACCCCGACGCACCCACAGAGGCAATCCTTCTGTTTTTTGTTTCTCCTCCTTGCCACTTGGCTACACTGTATCTACCTACTGTTTCAGTCTTCTCTCTCTATTTCTACTTGCCGATTCACGCTCACGTACGCGACTGCGCGCCGATATGTCGACTGAGGACCAACAAGTCACGCAGGACACGGCGCACGCTCCTGCCCCGACCACCGTGAAGAACAAGGCGAACTCGTACTATTACTGGCACCAACACGAAAAGGATCGAGCGAAGGTTGGCGATGTTGCACCGATGCCTACGCCGTACCTCGTTTCCAAGGACGATGCTCGGGCCGTGGCTGCGCCTGCTGTGCCGACGGTGTCTGTGTCCAAGTACAGCTGGTGCGACGGGGACAAGTTTGTGTCGGTGTACATCGACACCGTCGTGCCGGAGGGCGGAACGCTGGACGAGAGCTCTATCGAGGCGACCTTCACCGGCAACTCCTTCAAGGTCACCTTCGCCACTGCGGATGAGGCGGGGAGGACGCGCGCGAAAAGCCTCTCGATCCGCCTGTCGAAGCGGATTGACAAGGACAGGAGCTCGACAAAGGTGAAGCCGAAGACGCAGCAGATTTTGGTGAGACTGGCAAAGAAGGTGGAGAGTGTGTGGTTGGACCTGGAGGGAGAGGCGAGCGACCAGGACTCAGCAGCTGACGGCGATGCAGCGGATGCGGAGTAAAGTCGCCTCCTCCACGATCCTCTTTCGTTTATAACCTTACAGATGAGGTGAGGAGGTTCTGGAGAGGCTGACGCTGGAGGACAGAAGAAGAAAGCAGAAGCATGAAGAATTCCCGGAGTAGAGGCATCAGCCACTAGTCAACTCAAGTGCCTCCGGCCGCTCTTCACCGCTGTAATGTGATGCACCTTTACATGAAGAGGGTGGGATGGACCGCGTGGTCAATTTGAGTGCTTCGCGTCTTTCTCTTTCTTAATCTTTGGCCCCTCTCCTCTGCCTCCCTCCCGCACACGGAGAAGGTTCGTCTCCAAGACGATTGCCTCCTCTCCCCGTTTCTTCCATTATTTCCTTTATTTTATGTGTGTCTGTGCGCGCGTCTGGAAGGAGGGCATCGCTGCTTGAGTGTTCACACTCCCCACTTTCTCCACTCTCGTCTCCTCTTCTTGGTGCGCCGAGCCCTCCTTCTCGTTTTGCCAGATGTGACGTGATATGTTTTTTTTTTTTGCATCTTTCCGTGTGTGTCCGTCCCTTGGATGATACTGCGAGTGCTTCCCCACTCGCTCATCCACATCGACCCCCCTCTCGCCCTCCTCTCTCGACACCCTCCCCCCCTGCTCTCCAGCAGAGCCCTTCATCACACATGCGCAGGGAGGCTCCACAAGGGAATCAGAGCGAGAGCTCTCGCGTGAGACACACACGCGCACCGAACAGAAGAGGTGAGTTATCACGGCGGCAATAAAACATATGAATCCTGAGTGTATGCGTTCACTGCATCTCGACTCTCGCATGGGCCGATGGATGCCTTTGCGCAGCAAGCCACGTGCATACGCGTACGTGTGAGCGGAGGGAAAGGAGAAGTGAAGGCAAACACTCGCGTCGGAGCACTCCCTCTCTCCTTGTTCCTTCTTCTGACTCCAACCTCTCAGCACGGCATGATGCTGCTCTCGCTTGACGGTCTTTGATGCACGTCCTGTGCATTCGCATAAACGGATGCCAACTCCAGAAAGCGCTCTAGTGCAGTGTGTAGAGGCCCGTCTGCGTCTGTATACTGGGTATAGTGCTGCTTTTGTTCTTTCCGTGCGCGTTTACCCGGGGAGGGGCACCTTTCTCAGCAGCCAAAGACGCAGATGGTTCTTCATTGCTGATTCCTTTGCCGACTCTACCTCCTCCCTCTAGGCACCTCGACTCTCTCTTTCCACATGCGGGCTTCCCTGCGTTCCGCCCTCTCCCATCGCCACTACATGCAGGCGCAAAGGCGAAACGGTGCACACACAAACACACACACGCACCCACACAATCCCCTCTTCCCTCTTGCCCCTTTTCACCGCCAATGCCACTACCCCCCTCCCTGCATTGCCGCCGCGATTCACCCGCTCTCTGTTATTTGCCTCCCTTGCGATTCCATCTCCCTTTCGTTTCCTTTTTTTTTTCGTGCCTTCTGTTGATGTTCGACTTTCGCGCTCCTTCTCATTTTCCACCTTCATGCTACCGGCCACCACCCACAGCTGTTCATTGACAAGCGCGCGCTCTCTTCACCTTCGCAACGCCTCTTCTGCTACTCAATTTTTTTATTATTTTGTGTTCCCGTTTTCTCTTGCCTTCCCGAATGACGGGGGGGGGTACGGAGGGCATGCCTCCGTGCTTGGTGTCTCACTGTCCAGTGCACCCCCCACTCTGTGTGTGTGTGGGTGAGGGGGAGCCAGGCAGCCCCCTATCGCTGCCAATGCTGCGCCACCTCTGGTGGTGACCGGGTGAGGCGCCTGCGGCGTAGGGGGTGCGAGCGATGCATCGCTGCTGATGCCGGCGGTGATGCTGTGGATGGCGCTGCGTCGGGGCGGCCCGCGGCAGTGAGCACGCCTGTACCACCCATATGGTAGGCAAGAGTGCCTGCGTGGCTCGAACGCCGTATTCCACCGCCGGCCCTCGCTGCCCACCGGCGAAGGCCGCCTAAGCCACCCCGAGGGATGCGCCAGGTGACGACCTGCGAGGCGGGCGGGTGGGTGGCGATCGGAGGCAGGGGCCGTGCTCCGATGGGTGAGTTGGCGCATTGCTGTAATGCGTCTCTTGTGCTGCCTCACACCAGGCGATGGGGCCTGTGGCAGGCCCGGTAGAGCTGACATCATATTGTGTCGGAGAGCAATGGGCGCGTTGAAACGAAAGAAAAAAGAGAAATCGCTTGCTTGACTTTGTTTTCGCTCCCTTCGGATCTTGGCCACTCTTTCTCACGGTGCGCGAGTGTATTGGCAGCGTTGCTGTCGCACGCGCACTGCTGAGGCAGGCGTCCTTCTGGCTTTCCTTCACTTTTCACTTTCCCTCCTTCTTTGGCCGCCCTCAAACTCTTGCTTTACTTCCCTTGTACCACACAGAGGTACGCGCACGTACACTCCGCCAACTCGCCGCTCACCTGCCCACTTCCGCGTCTTCTTCATCCTTTTTACTGGCGTGCTCGTTCGCGCTTGCTCGCGCTCTCTCGTTTTGCTTTTTTTTTCGCGTGTGTGTGCGCGTGTATTTTGCGGCATACGAGGAAAGAGGCAAAGGCCAAAAAACAACAAAAACGAATCGCAATTCGCTGTGGTGTTTGCAACTTTTGGTTTGAGTCCTTTCTCTTGGCGTGCCACTCAGCGAAGGAGACGTGCAGGCGCCCCGCGCACCTGCGAGCATTCTCCACGCTCAAGTTCGCACAACGACAGACACGCAGGCAAGCATCAGCATACGTCCGCATTTAGCACCTCTTTTCTCTCCGTTTTCGCTCGCTTCTCTTCTACCGCAGCAACCATCCATCACGTGCCAGAAAGGAGAAAACGAAAGAGCAAGACGCATAGCGAGGCGGTACAGCATCCGGTTGGACTGCCGTTGCTTTTTTTTTTTCGGGAAAACAAAATCGAGACATCTCAAGACGAGAGGCAGCAAGAAGCGGAAAAAAAAACGAAAATACACGTGTGCAGGGCGGCTGAGGAACGAAAAGGGAGTGAGAGAGGGGCAAACTCAGCGAAGCGAGTTCGGGGGCTGTACGTTTTTTTTTTAATCATCCTCGTCTCCTACTCATACTTTGCTTCAACTCACACTCGCACAGACACACGACAACACACAAAAAAGAAAATACTCTCACCACATCATCATAACCGTCCCACATCCTCCACACACACAGACATAAACACGCTAAAATACGGAGATTCTCTCTCTGTCTCACTCTGTTTATACAATGAGACACTTGCGCAGATATCGGCATTGATACACACAAACACAGACACGCACACAGAGGAGGTCGGAATCGCGCCTTCGCCTTCTTTTTTCTCTTTTTTTTCGTGTTCCTATTCGGTGCCCCCGCCACTGAAGAGGAGGAAGGAAACAAACAAACGGACAGCGACACATAACGGCGGTGCGCCTTCTTCAGGAAGGAGCGAACACACAAACACTCACGCACGCAAGCACACACACAAAGAAAAGCTTGAAAGCGGTCTCGGTGACAGACCACTTTTTTTTTCGCTTTTTTGTGCCATTTTTCCCCTTTCGGCTTTACTATCCGACTAGCCCACTTCGCAACCGGGATAGGTGCCTACGCTCTCCCTCTGTTTTCCTCTCGCTGCCGTCACCTTCATGTGAGTAAGCAAGTGCAAGTGTACGTGCGTGTGTGGTATCAGCGCTTGCCGACGACGGGGTACTATCGCATCTCTCACGACTCCCTCCCATTTTACCGCACGTGACTTTTTGCCTACTTCTGCGACTCTCACTCAATTTTCTCTGTATTTTGCCCCTCTCCTCGCGCACCCGCACGCGCACGCTTGTGTGTGTGTGTGTCTTCTGCTGTGTTTCGCCTGCCCTTTTTAGTCTTTGCCTCTTCTTCTCCTTCCCTTCCCCCTTTTTATTGTGTACGTCTGCGTGCGTGCGTTGCCCTTGTTAGTTGTCCTTGTGCCTTTCTGCTTTCTGTTCTCTGCTCGTGTGGGTTTGGTTTCGAGCACAACCTCCTCCCTTTTTTTCACTCAGTCGCTCTCTCACGCCTTCTGTGTTTGCTCACCCTTTCCTTGCTTCTTCTCCCTCCCACCATCACGGCGACCATCACCATCTTCCTCATCTCGGCAGATCGGCGCGCGAGGCGTTGTCCATTTTCGTTTATTATTATCATTAATTTGGTTCGTTGACACACTCAAAAGGCACGACGCCCCCACAAGGAAAGGGAAGAAGGCATAGCGGGCAGATTGCTCTCCGAGACCTTTTTTCTCGCTCGCTCGCTCTCTTTCCTATACTTTCCTTTCCTCGTTCTCACTTTTATCCTGCTTGATTGTATTTCGTGTCTCGCTCGTCGTCTGCTGGACGGGAGAATACAGGCAAATACGTAGCGTACGAGTGCACCCAAGGGAGAGGAGGGGGTGGGAGACCGCGCCACACTCGCACACACGTGTATAGGCACACGCCCACAAACGCCTTTCACACAAGGCCCCTTTCGTCAGCACGCTCTGTACGCGAGACACCTGACCGCACATTGCAATCTGTGTTGTGGACCAAAGCAGAAAAAAGGCCGCGCAGGCGAGGAGAAAGAGCCGGAAAAAAAAAAAACAGCGGCTGAAAACGGGGCACCGCATCAGGATCTCGTGCTTGCGTTTTGCCCGTGTACGGCGCACCTTTGCGGCGTGGCTGAGTTAAGCGAGGCGTTTCAAAGGAAGAGCAACGTCGGCGGCCGAGTCGAGAAAAGAAAAAGAGAAGGTGCAGCCGTGCGGAAACGTCACGCCCAAGTCTTACGGTGGGGTCGATTGAAAGCGAAGCTCTCGCCATCAAAAAGCAGCAGCGCTTCGTCTCCTTTCTTCCCCGTTCTCTTCACTGAGTGAAGTCGGCGTTTTTGCGTGCAAAACTGCTCCGCACGCTTTTGTGCGTGTGCGTGTGTGTATCCCTCTCCGTGCGCTGCTTTTTCCGGTTTTGTGAGGCCGATAAGCGTGATAGCACGCATACTTCCCCACGGAAGAAAAGGGAGTCGATTTCAGCAACATTGCCCTCTCTCTCAAGGCCTGACTGACCCCACACAGCAACACGACTACGCAGGACGTCTGGCCGCAGTCTTCTGCTTTCTTTTTTTCATCCTTCTGGAATTAGGTGTTTTGCTGCCTCTGGGGTGTGCGCATCCGCCCACACACCTGCACTGTCGCCGCCGCCTTCCGCTATCTTTTTTTGGCGCTCCCCTCCCCTCCTCTTCCCCGCTTGATTGCTCCCGGACGTGGCTTCGCCGCTTCGCTCTTCTCCTCCTCTTCTCTTGACTCAAACCTGCAAAACTAAAGCAGAAAGGAGAGGGATACAAGGAAACCCGAAACGAAGTCGCGAGAGAAAACGAAAAAAAGAGGTAGCCGAGCATCCGCTGACAAAGGTCTCTCGGCAGGGAGGGGGTGCGCGCGACACCTACTCATCGAAGCGGACGCAAGCAACGAGAACGGAAACGAAAAGAATAAATAAAGGAAAGGAAAAGGGCCATATCAGCAGGCAAAAAAAAAGAAAGACGCGGTTACACTAACGCGTATTAGAAAAGCTGTCGAAGATTACACGATCAGCAGCGGCGACGCGATACGCTACGGAGGAAGGCACGGTGGACAGCAAAACACAACCACATCTTCTCCTTCTACGCCCTGTCCCTCTTTTTATGGTTGTTTCACCCTTCGCCTCATCAACGGGGCTGCTGTTGTTTTTCCCGCTACCGTGCACAGCATTGCCGTTTTACTGTTTTTTCACGATCTTTCTCTTCTTCCCTCCCCCTTTTTATTTTAGAAGCCCACAATCACACACACTCTCTCTGGTATAGTAGAGCGACTGTGTTTCAGGATTTATCTTTCCTTGACATCCGGTGCGTTTTGCGTTTTCTGCTTTGTGCGTAAGCCTTCCTTCGTGTCTGCTTATTCACTTTTTCCTTTTCTCGTTACTCGCTCGCTGTGCTTTCTTTCCTTTTCTTTACGCTGCTTCCCGTTCCTCTCCCTCCCCCTCTCCCTCTCCCTCGACTCTTCACCGCTTGTTATCTTTTTGTTGTGTCTTGTGGCTTCTAAGTGCGCTCCTCTGTTGCATTTCTGTGCGCGCACCCTCTCCTCCCCTCACAAACACGCTCTTCACTTCTGCCACTCGCTTCGCCTGTACTTTCCTCTTGTCGTTCACTCTTCGCCTGTTGTTTTTTTTTTGTATTTTCTTTGCTTTTTCTCCGCCCCGCTCCTCCTCCCCTCGTGTATGCGGGCCCGCTTCGACTCTCAATCTCGCTCTTTCTTTCTGTACTTTGGTTTCACTTTTTTGGGCCGCCTCCGCAGGGCCCACTCACGCCCTCATCACCCTTTTAAACGACAGAGGCGGAAGTCTGTAGCGTGTCTTTGTCCGTGTGCATGTGTAACGGAACGCATACGAACAGAGGAAGGCAAACGAACAAAAAAAGCCGCGCGGTCTTCCTCCCCCCGCCTCCCGCCCTTCTCATCCAGTACACTTTTCCGTTTCGAACCGTCGCTGTGTCTTGTTGCCGTGCAACAACAGAGGCGCAAACAACGAATAGCCGATAGGCAAAGAGGCGGAGCGTTGCTGCCCCTCTTTCTCTCTTTCTGTCTATCTCTCTATCCCTTCTTCTCAACCCGCGTGTTTCACCCCCGCTTGTTTCATTTTTTTTTTGCTTGTCCTTTTCTTGTTACCCGTTCTTGCGAGGCTGTATTGCGCCATCCCTATCATCATCATCGCAATCGCTGCCCGCCATCCACCATTCTGTGTCGGAAATTCTCCACACACACACACAGCGCGCTCCTTATCCTTCCCCACCCCCTTCCCTCCATCACCCTTCTCCCTGTGTTCCCGTCATAGGCTTTTGTTTTTTTAGGTCTTGCTCATTGTGTGTGTGTGTGTACGTGTGCATGTGTTTTGCGTCAGCCGCCTCCTCTGCAGCTCACCTACCCCTTTCCCCTCTCACACCATCCTCTCAGGAGTCACAAGAACAGAGCACACGCACACAAGAAAAGGACAACTCTTTTCTTTTGGTTTTTGAATTCTCTACTTGCTCTGTTCTCTCTCTTTTTTATCTCGTCTCTTTTTCTTTACGCCTTCTCCTTTTCGTTTACTCGCCTACATCCCCCACCCTCTCTCTGTCTTCTCGTGTGTTCATCTTGGACGTGTTTAGTGCTGTCAAGGCCAAGTTCTCCTGCTCTCTTGCCTTTTCTGCTGGCGTGTCTCTGTGTGTGTCGCTGTTCGGCTGCTTGATTGAGTGCTGCTTTGTTTGCCTGCCCCCTCCCTCTCCCCTTCCCAGTTTTTCTGCTGCCATACATTAGCTTCTCTTTCCGTCTCCTGCCGTGCCTGTCTTTCTGCTTGTCTCTATCATTTTTTTCGGCACCGCGCACCCGCAACTACGCCGTTGTGCCTCAGCCCCTTTCCCCTCAACAACCTCCATCCTCTTCCCAGTTCCAGATTCCTAGCGGCTGTAGGTGTACCGGTGCCGACTCTCCTTACAAGAAAAACTAAAGCGTACCAACAGACGGCATTCTGGACGAAAGAAAAGCAATTCAAGCACAGCGGAGACGAGTAGCAGCACTAAGCCGTCACTCAACGGCAACACACACACACACACACACACAAACACAAACACACATACACACGAAAGACGCATTGGCTCAGTTGGCGCGCAGGCGGTGCTCTTTTTTCACTCTCCCACTCTGTCTCTCTGGATCTCTGTTGCCCGTTGTCTGTCTTGTGCTTAGCTTGCTAGTCTTATTCGTCTCCCTGTGCTCCCCTTGTGTGTGTGTGTGTCTGCATTCTGATATATATATATATATTTATTCTGTGACTTTCACCTTTCATTTAGATAGCGGGAGCTCACGCACACATACACGCGTGTGTATTGCCTCCCTCCTCCCTCCGCCGGTAAGCCGCGCCTTTTTCTTGCTTTTCGGGCCCTTTTTCGTGTCGTTTTTTTTTTTTTGTGCTTAGTCAACTGTGCGGGAAAGGTCTCCCCCTCTTTTCGTGTGTGTTTTCCGCTTGTTTTGCAGCAGCGATTTTTTTTATAGTTCCGTTTCCCTCCTCTCCCTCCGAGTGTCTGTGACTGTGTGTGCTCCTGCTCGTGAACTCAAATCGTGTGTTGCCGTCGTTGGTGCTCTCGCGCTCTTTCTATTTCACTCTCTCCCCCTTTCTGTTTCTAGTACGCGTGATTCACCTGCATGCAGTTCTCATCTTCGTTTGATTCGGCAGACAGCGACGCGCTCCGCTTCCTTGCAAACACCGCGCGCTACTTGATGATGAGCGGCGAGAGCGAGAACGCATCCTGTACAACACATATCACACTCCCCCATGAGCTCGACACAGTGCCACAGATGATCTCTACGTCTGAGATCAGCGAGGGCACATCGTCTTCAAACGCGTCCGCGGTGTCCGCAGGGTCGACTGCCATTCCCGAGTGTGCGAGCACGCGCGGCAACACGCCTGATGCGACGGCTACTGCTGCTGCATTGCCGCCTTTCTCATGGGCGCTCTCGCTGCACCCGTACGGCGCCAACGTCCCTCTGCTCTACAAGCTGTCCGCGGAGGACGCCGCGCTGCGCGCTGACATTGCTGTCAACGCTAAGCTCCTTCTTCACACGCTGACCGGCTACGAGGCGGACGACATCATCGACTTGCTCTACGTTAACGAAACGTGGTTCTCGACGGAGGTGCTGATCTACGCCCTATGTTTGGTGAACCGCCTGACCTCTCGCTATCCGAGCTGGCGTGCGGAGCACGCCGAGGCGGATCGCGTCGACGCCAGCGCGGTAGACTCACCCGTTCGCTGCAGCTACACCTCCGGTGTGCAGACCTTGTCCCCCACACTCACGCACGTGTGCAGCAGCACCTCCAGCGACACCAGCCACGTCGACAACGAAGACGACATTACGATGAACGATCGTGTATCCGAGCCGAAAGAGCGTATTCGCAGCTCCAGCACAAACAACTTCAGTGATGTCTTTAACCGCCACAACACACGCCGCCGCGTCGTGGCGCTTCTCTTGATCGCCGGCAAGTTTCACGGCGATGTTGTCTACAAGACGTCTTCGCTGGCGAATGCGCTGAACAAGTTCCGTGACGAGAAGCGCTCGTTGCAGGAGCAGTGCGCTGCTGCCGCCCCGACCGCTCCTACTGCGACCACCCCCGCCAAGTTGATGCCGAGTCGGCCCCCTCCCCGTATCGCCCCTGCCCACCTTGGACAATGTGAAAAGCGGCTCTTCCAGGAACTGGGCTGCACCGTCTTTGTGCACAGGAAGGAGTACCAACACTGCGAGGACATTGTCTTTCGAGGAATCTGAACGATCCAAGGCGGCACGGGGGTGCTCAGTGGCGGTTGATAAAGGACACACACACACACCCATGTCGGTGTCTGCCTGACTGCCTGTCTCTGTGTGTGTGTCTGTGCGCTGGAGCTCACACGCGGCGCTTTCTCTGCGGGCGACACGTGTGTTGGTGGTGCCAAGCGCACTGGCGGCGGCTAAATCTCCCCCATTCTCCCCGCACCTTCTGCCACCCACCGCGGTTCGCATCACCTAATGGCGACATAGAGAAGGTTCGATGAAGAGGAAACTGACGAGGTGTCTGTCTTAGCACGGTTCTGGCAGACTCCACGGAACGCTGTGCTTCCTCACTTATCCCTCGCACTTTATCGTACGGACTGGCCCGTTGCATGGTGCGTTTGCCGCTCTCCACGTCTTGCTCATCCCGGCAAGCGTGATTTGTTCTTTTCGTCTGTTTTTTTTTTTATTGCTCGCATATGGGTGATATCGCGCAAGGAAGAAAAAAATGAGCGAAAACCTGCGTGCGTCTCCATCCTTTTCTCTCTAACCGCCTTTCTTCATGAGGCGCGCAGCATCGTGCGCCACCTCCGAGACTCTTTGGTCAGCAGATGTCCAGTGCGCTCTCTCTCTCTTCTCTCTACCCTCTCAATGCGTTTTTCGAGCGCTTCATACTCTTTTTCTGACATCTTCTATTCCCTCTCACGTGTGCGTTGCTCTTGTTCTCTCTGTGTAGGTGTGCTATCGTGTAGGCGAGGCGACCAGCCACGAGGCCCTTGAGTGGTTGCCTGGGTCGGGTGGGGTGGGGTGGGGGTGGGGGGAAGGGGCATAAATAACAAAAAACACGAATCCAGCTGCCTGTTGCACTCAAGCCCCTGCCGAATTACTCTTCCGCTTTCCAGCTTTCCCCCGCCGCACATGACGCTCGCCCAACCCCTGCGCCTTTCCTTTTCTACACATTTACGTGTGTGTGTGTGTACGATGCATGGCAAAACTCTTTTCTCGATGGCTTCGCGCGCCTCTTTTTTTGGCTGCTCTCCCCCTCCCCTCGTTGTGCGGCGGCCTTTGTGCTGCGATGCCAATGTATCTCCGCTCGGACCTCGTGGGCTCGTCATGGGCACATTTGCCTTGAGCTGCTTTTTTTTTGTGTTCCCGTTTTCTCTTGCCTTCCCGAATGACGGGGGGGGTACGGAGGGCATGCCTCCGTGCTTGGTGTCTCACTGTCCAGTGCACCCCCCACTCTGTGTGTGTGTGGGTGAGGGGGAGCCAGGCAGCCCCCTATCGCTGCCAATGCTGCGCCACCTCTGGTGGTGACCGGGTGAGGCGCCTGCGGCGTAGGGGGTGCGAGCGATGCATCGCTGCTGATGCCGGCGGTGATGCTGTGGATGGCGCTGCGTCGGGGCGGCCCGCGGCAGTGAGCACGCCTGTACCACCCATATGGTAGGCAAGAGTGCCTGCGTGGCTCGAACGCCGTATTCCACCGCCGGCCCTCGCTGCCCACCGGCGAAGGCCGCCTAAGCCACCCCGAGGGATGCGCCAGGTGACGACCTGCGAGGCGGGCGGGTGGGTGGCGATCGGAGGCAGGGGCCGTGCTCCGATGGGTGAGTTGGCGCATTGCTGTAATGCGTCTCTTGTGCTGCCTCACACCAGGCGATGGGGCCTGTGGCAGGCCCGGTAGAGCTGACATCATATTGTGTCGGAGAGCAATGGGCGCGCTGCGGAAACTAGAACGAAAGTTCTCTTTTTTGCTGCTGTTGATGCTGATGCCATTGACGGTTCGCGCTTGCTTCGCTCCGCGGGGCCACGCGCGCGCAGGTATAGAGGAGAAGGGAGGGACGGAAAGAAAAAGGGAAGATGTCAAGCAGAATGCTCTGTAGGGCGTTTCTATTGTCCATCTCAACTTGCTTTCGTCACCCTCGACTCTACCCTGATCGCCATGCAACTGTCTTAGTCATTTTTCTGACTGCTGCGCGGTAGAAAAGGATAGGGAAGCCTGTAAATGACAAAAAAGGAAGATTAATGAAGAGCACATTCAAGCGCTCCCGCAGAAGAACTACACCCGCTGAGAGGATGAAGACGAAAAGGTAGCATGGGGGAATAGAGGCAATTTTCACAGACATAGATCCCGCCGCTTCTTCTCGCTTGCCCGCTCGCTCTGAGTTGTGTCTGTGTGTATGCAGGTGTATGTTGCATGCTCCTCTTCTTACGTACCCTACCTTCTGTGTTTTTTTTCCCTCATGACTGTTGTTGGCTTTTCCTCTTTCGCTGCCAGGATGACACGTTAACCTCCTCCGTCCAAGCAACATGAAACTGGCAGCCGGCCGCCCCCCTCCCCCTCCTCAAACAGTTTTGTCGTGTCGGCTTTCTGCCCTCTCCCTTTTTTTTAGCGCGTTCTGGCCCACACAGCAGAAGGATGCATGCACGCCTTTATGCGCACGAATGCGTTTTTTTTTTCCCCGTCATATCCCATTGTTCGCGTTGCGGTGCTCGCCTCTCTTCTTGCGATCTCCCTCTCACGACAGGCGCGCCTTTTTCTTTCTTTGGGTTTCGATTTCGTTCCTCGTACACATATCTATGCATATTTCTTGTGTTGCCTCCCTCTCTCTCTTTCTCGCTCTCTTCGCTTCCACCTGCATTGTCCATAGAGAAGGAGACTGGCGCAAGTGTACGAGCACGTGTGTTTGCGCATGTTTGTATGCATATGTCTGTGTGCGTGCGCACACGTTTTTTTTTCTTTGGCGCTCGCCGCCACGTCGAAAGGCTCGCCCGTCTTATGGCGCACACTCCCCACTCACCATAAAAAGGCACATGCATGTGTATAGCAACGAAGCGCGGGGCATCGGAAAGGAAGGCGAGACACGGGCCAAACAGAAGGGACCTCTGAAAAGACATGCGGAGAGGTAGAGAGATGCAGAAACAGCAAGAAACATCCGAAAGGCGCGCCTTTAGCTGTTTTGTTCCAACTGTCCCCTTCTCTTGTGCGCCACATACGCATACACACACAAACACAAACACAGAGTAAGGCAGATGCTTCACTAGAAGAAGCTCCAATACGCTGGAAGCAGCGCAGACGCCGAGTCTCAGCCACGCAAGAACGGGACACATGCACACACACACACACACACACACACGCCCACAAAAGGAGGAAAAAGCATCAGCGATAGTAGGCTGGTCATCGTTACGACTAATTTCGTTTTTCCTTTTATTGTGTGTGTGCCCGTCATTGTCTCCTCCCTGCTTTCCACCCCTCGGATCTCCTCCCAGGTGTAGACAACCTTCACTGGCTCTAATCGACTGCTTGCTTGCCACCCCCCAGAGACTGTTTTTCTCTTACTCACTTTCTCTTTGGCCTTGCCTACTCACAAGGGTAGTGTGATCTCGTCCTCTTTCCTCGTTCCTTAATGCGTTGTTGTGCTTCCTTCTCTCGCCATTCCCCATGCTGTATGCTGCCTTGCACGATCTTCTTGTTTGGTCCTGTTTTGTTGTTTTGATGGGTGTGTTCTCGTGGCCCCATCTTGAGCCATTACAGGACAGAAAGAGGCGTATGTACTAGTACAGGCCAGTAATTTTTTTTTTTGTTTTGGCATCGGTGTATTAGTGATGGTACTGGTGAGTCTCGCACTCTCTTTACCCTCCTTGCTTTTCATCATTCCCTCTCTGTATGGCACTCACAGATGGGGTGGGGTGGGGCTCATGACGCTCCTTCATAAACGTCTTTGTTGCGCTTCTTCTCACCTCCTTATAATCTTCGCTGCTGGCTCATCTACTTCGAGAGTAGCTTCTTCCCTTCCTCCCTCTATCTGTGTGTTATCACATTTTTTTTTCTTTATTCGTTCTAGCGTGCGCATCGGTCCGTGTACGTGGCTCTCTCTCCATTCTTTCAAGCCTTTCTTTTCCGTGCATCTCTTCGAGTGCAATGCCCCCCGCCCCCCACACCTTTCTTTGTTCGCTCTCAGCGGCTGCGGCATTTCTCTTTATCGTGCCTCTTCTCTGCGCCCGCCCCCCTCCACCATCTCACCTTTCTCTCTTTTTCCCCGTTCTATGTTTAACTGCGTACTTGTGTAGTGTGTGTGTGTGCTGCGATCTGATGCTTATGCCTTTGACTTTCTCTTTGGTTTCCGAAACGCCCTTCACCTCTTCTCCACTTCCTTGCAGAAACGCTAAGCGCCGGCAGCAAGTGCCGCCGCTTCTTCCAGTGGTGTTAGGGCTGTCTCTGCGACGTGCCAAAGGGAAAAAAAAACAAAAAGCGTACACGCACATGCATGCAAACATACAAGCCGAAAGGAACCGCCAACAGAACCGAAACAACAACCAAAAAAAATTGAAATGAAAGCCGCTGCTCTTGTTGCTCTTGTTGTTTCCCTGCTCCTTCAGCTTTTTCCATGTATTCGCACCCTCTTCTATCCCCACGGTTATGGCGAGGGTGCGCTTGACAGATTTTCTTTCCTTGCATATTTCGTGCACGCTATCTGTGTGAGCGCGCGTGTTGTCGTGCTTGTGCGCGTACATCGCTCTTTTACAGCGAAGGTGGTCTTCAAGGGTACCGCTGATGGTTGGTGCTGCCGAGTGATCCGCCCACGTCTCCTGTCCGGTGGGTAACGCGCAGCATATGCTTTCTTTCGCTTTCCTGTGCGCTGTTTCTCCGCCTCTCCCCCTGCCTGGCTGCTTTGCTTTTCCCGATGCTGGATGTAGTGGTCACCCTTGCCCTTTCCATGGCCATACCGCTTTCTTCACCCCTTGTGCTCTCGCTCGGCGCTCTTCTCTTCATCTTTATCCGCGTCTGTGATGGCTCGATACCAAGCAGTCCGCCTGTGCCCTCAAATGCATCCTTGCGTGCTCGCACCAAACAAAGGGTGTGTGCACGCTATCTGGTGTTCTTTCACTTGCGCGCGCATGTGGTGTCCTTCTCCTCTTCCTCGACACTTTTTTCTTTGTGTTTCTCTGGCGCCTTTTATCCATTGCTGAGGCGCTTGTGTGCTTGTCTATGGACGCATATGCCATCGTGTGCATGTGCCTGTCACATATTGCTGCTTTTAGTCTTGCTCGGCTCCTCTCTACCTTCTTCCTGATTGCCCTGGCTTGTGCGTGGTGCTTGTTCGTCTTACTCTCTCTCTCTTCTCTGCATGCGTGCAGCTTCGTCTAGGTCAGTGTCTGTCCTCCTCCGCCCTTCGCCTCGACCTCACACGCCCCTCCCCCGCCTTCCGTTGTCTGCTTTGAGGGCCTGATGTTCTCATTTTCTATTGCGCTCGTCGTCTGTGCCTGTGCGTGTCCGTGTGTGTCGACTTCCTCGGTGACTTCTGCGTTTTCGCTCTCGCTTTTCTGTTTCTCCCTTTTCCTCTCTCTCTCGAATTTTTTGTTGTACGGCCATAGACATGATGCCCCTCCTCACGCCCTCCCGTCCTTTTCTGGCAGCCGCCAGGCACGTCTCCCCGCTGGCACACATACACACGCGCGCACACACACACAAATTGAGCGAACCGACCTAGCAGAATACATACGCATACATGCATCTCTCTCTCTCTGTTCATATACAACGAATGCATCAGACATGGTGTGGTAACGAACACTTGAGGGCCGCAGCCATACGAAAAGAATCAAGGTGTGGGAAGGTGGTGCGGGCAGTTGTGGCGGAGGGCAAGAGGACAGCCTACCGAGATGCCTCTAGAAGCACCTCTTCTCCCCACACCCCCTCTCCCGCCCCACGCCTTTGTGTGACAGCAGCGACGGCAAAGGGAATCAAGGGCATTAGCAGGTTACGGGATGCGCGCGCGGACGCCACAGAGCACACGCGAGCATGAGTGTGGTTGTGTGGTGGCCACGCGAAAGAATCGCGCCGTGTGTACACGACCCGGACGACACAGCAACGATTACCACCAGTCCGGCGATACTGGCCTAAAGGACGCACCAAGAGGCTCGTGCGGTGAGTTGTGCAATATGCTGGCACAAAAAGTGGTTTCTTCATGTGCGCGCCCACAAATATGTGTCTCTTGATGCTTCGAAGTGGCTTCCGTTTTCGTGGAGGCGTCGGTGGCATCGTCGCCTCTCCTTCATATCTCGCTCTCTGCAATCCCCTCTTCTCTGTTTCCACTTCTATTTCCTTTCTTCGACACCCACCGCATTCCCAAACCTTTCCGGTAGCCCACACTTTAATATGTGACCGTTCTGGCAACCCCTTCGCTCGCTCCACTGAACTCGCCCCGCAGTCGGTGCACGAAATTGAGTGCGCGCTGTGTGTGTGACTCTATGTAAGTGTATGTGTGTATAGACTGAGGCGCAACCCTTGTCTCAGCGACGGATTTTCCTTCGCATGTACGTGTGTGCAAGCTTCATCAGCGCGAGCGCACCGTCATCTGTGTTTTTGCGTGCCTGCGCGTCACACATCCCTCTCGCTGTGGATTGCAAAATCCCGGAGAGAACGAATCGCACCGCCCTGTATAGTATGGGCGGGCCCCTCTTTGCCTGCGTGTGTGAGCGTGTGTTTTGCCTCTCTCCTTTGTGCTCCCTGGCTTTCGAGCTGTTGGTGCACACCCGCCCCCTCTTCGCATACGGTTTCTTCTCTCTTCTCATACCCGGACCCGTTTCCTGCAAGTGGTGGTGGTGCGCAACTATCGGCGTGTTGTTTCCCTTCATCATATGCACACAATGCCCGCCCTCGCTCGAAGCCCCATGGCCTTTGGTCTCGCTGCTGTTGCTCTTCACTCGTGCAGCGGGTGCAACAGTGGCCAACGGGCGTGCTTTCGAACACGGCACACTGGACTGGCAGCGGTTCGTGTCGGAACGCCCCGCACCTACACCGCGATCTCTCTGCCCCACTCCGGAGCACGCTCTCAGGCGCGAGTGAACGCACACGACAGCACAGCTGATGCCGGCGTAAACACCTGCCCGATCGATACAGTGAGAGTCGCCGGCTCCGCCCTTTCCTCCTCCGCGTCCTTCACCGCCACAGCTATGTCCGGCTCCACGATGGCTTCCATGGTGGATCAGCTGCGCGTCCGCGAAGCAGCTCCGCCTGCTTATGTGCGCGTACCGCGCCTACTGGTGTTCGGCGGTGATGTGGTCTCAGTCACCGCACTTGAAGCCCTTCACGCACGGATGCGCTGCATCGTGGCAAGTGCGCTGCGGTGCTCGAAGGCAGGCAACAGCAGTGGCGACGCAGGTGATGTGCACTGGTCACCCTTGGCTGCAGCGTCATCATCGCAGGGACGGCGCGCGGCAAAGGACGAAGAGGCCATGACAGAGGTGGACGCATTCGTGCGTGATCATATCACGGTGGTGTGTCCGGCGCTTCCGCGTGGCATGACGCCGGAGGAGGCGGCCAAGAAGTTCACGCGCCAGTACCCAGTAGCGCGGTACTGCGTCGAACACGGATTGCCAATCATCCCGGTGGATGACCCAAAGTCGCTGTCGCGGAGCGCCTTGCTGAAGGAGATGCTGGCCAGCAGGAAAGACGTGGCAGCCAGTACGACAGGCTCACACGCACATCATCTTTACAGGAGCCGCCCTATGGCGAGCCACCGGACCTCACACGCGCTGCCGTCATCTGCGCCGCGCTGCGGAGCCGGCGTCCTTTCGCCGTCAGCGAATGGAAAGCTCAATACCAAGGGCTTTTCGCCATCTTCTGCGCCCTCTGCGACTCCGCACACATGGGTCGCACAGGGGCGTTCTCTGGCGGACTACGACCTCACCGTTGTCGTCTCCTTCCGCTACTTCCTGCCGAAGCGCCTGTTGCATGTGCTGCCACCCGTGATCAATATGCACCCCTCGCTGCTCCCGCGCTACCGCGGCGCCAGCCCCATCTTTACTGCACTGCGTCGCAACGAGACGTTGGGCGGCGTGAGCATCACTCAAATGAAACCCGAGCAGACAGCAATGGACTCGGGGAACGTGCTCTGGCAGTGCGAGGTGCCCATCCCCCTCGACATGGACATTCGCTTGTACTTCCCGTTGGTCACCCAGATCGGTGCGGCTGGCCTATGCGACCTTATATTTGGCGAAGCTCCACCAGCGTGGCGGCCATCGGTGACGACCAGCGACGTTTCTGTGCTTGCGCCCCCCTTGGCCTCAGCGCGGCCGTCCGCGTCCTGGTCCCACGGCTGCAGCGGTAGTCAACCACAAACTCACCAAGACGGCGTCGACTGTCGCTCGACCAAGGCTTCATCCACCAACGGCGCCATAGTACCGTCGTGGTTCGCGCTGCGTCAGCGCAGTCTGACACCTCTCGTGCACCGTCCCGGCGGCCGCGTTGCCGCGCCGGCTTCGGTTACGTCGCACGACACACACTTGCCGACGAATACGCTCTTCAGCGCCACCGAGCTACCGTTTCTGTCATCCTTGCCAGGCTCGTCGGAGAACTGCTCAGTGATGCGCGTTCGCCAAACGGTGCACGCATTAGATGGCATGACACTGAGTCACTGCCTTGGCAGCTCTGAAGCGTCTCCCAGCGCAGATGGTGCAGAGGTTCGCCACCCCCGCTGCTGCCAGCCCTGGATGACGCTGTGCCGTGCCCCCACCCACATCACCCCCGAGGCGGTGCGCGCCGCCAGCAAAACGCTTCGTGCGCTGTTCTTCCAGAATCTGGGGAGCCCTTCCGATGCTGCTGCTGCTGCTGCTGCTGCTGCACAGGCAACACCGGCTTGCAGTGCCGCGGCGCATCAGCACAAGAGTGGCACTACCGCGGCAACGGCAGAGTGCAAGAGGGCTCTGGTAAGCAAAAAGACGGTCTCTCTCAGTGCGGCAGCGGAGATGGGCATCACAACTACCATGAAGTGCGCGGAGGTTTTCCCGGCTTCGGTGCTGAGCTCGCACTGCGACTGGCCAGACAGCTTTACGTACAGTTGGAAGTTTGCGCAGATTCAGGCGTATCCCACCTATGCCCACTTCTCCGAGGATCCCTACCATGCACCACTGTTGCCGAAGGATGCAGCAGTGGTGCGCTTCAGTAGTATGGATGCAGCCGAAGCGTTCGGTGTCTGGCGCGCCTTCGTCGGCGGGGACTACTTCCAGCCCTCGGTGAATGCCACGCTCGACAAGGGTAGCACCCCGGTGCGCAACCAGCTAGTGCACCGCGCGTTGCGGCGGATTCTGCTCAAGCGTGCCAAGCCGCACGCCAAGTCGCAGGGAAATTCGCAGCAGCAGAGGGAGTGCGCGGGAGCAAGGCAAGAAAAGATGTTGGCTGCCACGGTAACCTTGACTAGCGAGGACAGCGACGTTCCCGTCGGCGTCGTGGCGGGCAAACATGTTGACCTGGACATCTTCAGCCCTGCAGGCCTTCAGCTGCTCACGGAGGCGGAGAACACACTACGCATCCCCTGCACCTTCACACAAGTGGTGAACCCGGTACTGGCACCAGAGTGCGTGTGCGAAGAGTTGGCTGAGGTGGAGCGAAGCGGACATCTGCAAAGGGTGTCTTCCACCTGCATCTGTCAGCACCAGTCACAGCAGCTTCATCGGCGTGTTCGCTTTTACCGTGCACCGGCGGCCATTTTTCGTTCACTGCTGTGCAACCGTACAAGCGACAGCGCTGCACAGGAGACGACACGGCAGGTTAGATGCTGGTCTGTCCTTGCGTTGAGCGAGCGCGGCACGGCAGGCACAAATGGAGCGCACCTGACCTTGCAGCAGCAACCGTGCGAAGCAGCTGGCGAAGGCACAGTCCCTCACTCAACCACAACGTCACCTCGCGCCGCTTCTTTCACCGCAGAGGAGAAGGGGCAGCGGCAGCCGGACCATGGCCACCCGCATGCCGGTGGTGTAGCTACGGCAGTGCAAACAGAGGAGCCGGCGGAGGACGAGGAGGCACCGGAGGACTACGTGCCTGAGGTTATCCACGCCGCACCGCCGACACAGCACCACGTCCACATCCCTCCCGGCACCGGCTACTTTCCTCAGTGTGACGAAAGCTACGGCGCCATAAAGTGCAAGGAAGGGTGGTTCCTCTGGAAGGAGGCTCATATGAAGTGGGCGAACAAGGCTCAGCCGGCCGTCCTCATCCGGAAAGGCCTGGCCATGAAGACGGGTGTCCTCTACGTCGGACTCTTCTCCGAATACTCGTAGAACAGGGTTGTCTCCTTGTGGTGTCTCTATATATGTGTGTTTGTGTGCTTGCGCTCTCAGCGAGTGCTATTATGCCTCCGTGTGTGTGCGCGCGAGCGGGCTCGCCTGCTTGCCAGTTGCTTTAACACGAGTGGTAAATTCCGCCCTCAAACGCCCGCACGCTGATTCGCCTCTTCCGTGTTTCTGCGTTGCACGTGACGGTGTGCTGCTTCTCCTCGACCCTGAATGATTTGCGTGACCGGTTGACCTTGTCGCAGCGCCGGAGAGGGGCACGGATGAACCAGAAGCCCGTGAGCAGCGCGGTGGTGATCGCGCCCTCACATGTCACCGGCCGAACTCTGTCTGTTTCGTACTCACGCATGCACATACATAAACATAGAACGACAGCAACTGTGCGGCACAGTCGAACATGCAGGAGGATGTGGCGCCAACGTGCTAACCGAGCTATCCACGCAGACGAAGGCGAAGCCCTCTGCTGCTGCCTCTCTTTGTGCACTAGCGACACTTGCTGATAGAGAGCAGCAGCACCGTCGTTTATATATGTATGCTCCTGCCATCAATCTTCATGAGTCCTGCGACTGCATGCGAACGCAACAAGGGGTCGTATTGTGGGCTTCCCGCACATCAGCCGTCCGTTCCACCAACCGAAAAGAAGACGCTGAGCCGTTTCTCCGATCTCTACAGGTAGGCGATGCACACAATTCTTTTTCGTTCACTGTTGCACCTTGCACCCTTCTCTTCGCCAGTGTGGGTGTACACACGCCTCTTTTCCTCTGCCCTCGCTCTCTGCACGGTGAGCGTTGCACCATAGCACACTAACCCTCCCTGCTCGCCTGCGTTGCCTGGCCAGGCGACGGGCTCTCCATCAACTGAGCACTTTTGCAGTACTGCCTGGCGGAGTTGAGAATAGGGGCATCCATGGGCATCAAGGGACGCCGAAAAAAGCTGCGCCAACGTGAGGAGCTGGCACGGCAGCAGCAAGCGCAGGGGTGCGGCAGTCCAGATGACGACGAAGCTGAGGGCGTCGGCGACAGTCTTGCCAGCGGGGTCGTTGCGATGAGCGACAGCCCCTTTCGCTCCCCTGTGGATGCCATGGGCCAGCTGAAGATGAAAAAGAGTGACTTTTTCCGAATGCAAGACATGGAGGTGCTGGAGCAGATGCAAGAGGAGCATCAGTGCCGTCGGAAGCAGTCGCAGTTCGGGGCGCTGGTGGCCGGTGGCGGCAGCGCCAGTCGCAAGCGGCGCCGCGGCGCCGCGGAGGACTCCGTGGAGGATGTCGCGGAGGAAGTGGAGACGAGCTACCTTGGGCACCAATATGCGCACGAAGATCTGTTCGAGGGCCCGAAGGGCGCCAAATCCGGTCATCAGTCGACGACGCTATCCTCCGCAACAGGTGGCGCACCAGGCGACAGAGGTTCAGCTCAGGCGTGCAAGGGAAGAGGCGCATCTTCGAAGGCTGAAGAGCTCGACAATCAGGAGGAGGAGCAGGTGGATCTTATCGAGCGGCGGCGCAAGGCCGCCCACGGCGCCCTCTTCTCCCATCCACTGATCGGCCTCGACCCTGTTGTCGTCGATGCCCTGCAGAAAAATGGCTTCCACCGCATGACCCGCATCCAGGAGCGCAGCATCCCGTACGCGCTGGAGGGCTACGACCTTCTCGGTCAGGCGCGTACCGGCTCTGGCAAAACTCTCGCCTTCTGCGTACCGCTTCTCCACCTAGCCAAGAACACGGCCAACAAATACCCGCACGCCACTGTAGGGCTGCTGCTGGCCCCTACCAAAGAGCTGTGCGTGCAGACGCACTCGGTTCTGTCGAGACTGTGTAATCACATTGCAGCCGTGCCGGTCACGGCTGGTGGGGCTCAGTTTCACGTACAGCTCATTACGGGTGGCACGAAGGTCAGCGAGGAGCGTCGGCGTCTCATGTCGGGGATGGCGTCCATCGTCGTTGGCACACCTGGCCGAATTCATGATCACGTTCTCCATTGCAAGGGGTGGGACTTGTCGCGACTGCGCCTTCTCGTGCTGGATGAGGCAGACCGCATGCTGGCTGACGGCTTCCAGCGCGACCTCGACGCCGTCATCACACGCATCCCGAAGGGGCGGCAGACGTTCTTGTTCTCGGCCACCAACTCCAAATCGGTGCGTGAGCTTGCCCGCCTCTCCCTCTCGCGTCTTCCGCTCTTCCTTAGCACAGCTGGTGATGCCCCTTCTGTGGTGGAAATGGGCGACGCTGAGACATCAGAGGCGAGCACGAGCATGGCACCCTACCGTGTGTATAACGACCCCGATGAAGACGGCAAAGAAGTGGAGGACGAGGAGCATGGGCGCAAGGACGAGGGCGATGCTGGTCCCTGCAGCGAGGACTCCGCCGGCGAGGCGGACGCAATTCCATCGAAGCTGCGCCAATTCGGTCACATTGTGCCGTTGCAAGACCGCTTGCGCGCGCTGTACACCTTTGTGAAGCAGGTCGCGCGCCGTGCCAAGGCAATGGTCTTCTGCTCCACAGTTGCGAGTGCCATCTTTCACTGCCAGATGATGGGCTCCGTTGGGTTCCACGATGACGTCGTGATGCTGCACGGCCACATGAAGCACCGCCAGCGTGTGCAGACGTTTCAATTGTTCACCGAGTGGAAGACAGGGGTGCTATTCTGCACCGATGTCGCAGCGCGTGGACTGGACATCCCTCACGTGTCGTGGATTCTCCAGTACGACCCGCCTTTGGATCCGACGGAGTATATCCACCGCATCGGACGCACGGCGCGCGCCGGCACTGTGGGTAACTCGCTTCTCTTTCTCACGCCGGAAGAGGCGCCGTTTGTGCGCTACCTCGCCAACTACGGCATCCGCATGGAGAAGTATCCCATGCCAGAGAAACTTCCACGCATCCAGGAAAAGCTGGAGCACGTGCTGCAGCTGGACGAGGTGGTCGCCAAGAGCGCTGTGACGGCGTTCCGCGCACACGTTGGTGCCTATCAGAGCCATATCCTAAAGGAAACCTTCGATGTGCACCGGCTGGACCTCGAAGCGTTGTCCAAGGCATTCGCGCTGACTTCGGTGCCGCATGTGACGCTGCCTCGCAACACGGAGGAGGAGAAGCGGAAGGAGTACATCAAAGGTCGGCTCAAGTCGCTGAACCGGCGCCGCTTGGACGCGCTGCGCCACTACGAGGCCAACAAGACGCGTCCACAATGGGAAAACGGGACTTTCGTTGGTGTCTCACGTCCTTTCATGAACTGAGCGATTCGTGTGTGCGTGTGTGTGCATTAACGACGCATATGCTTCCTTTTTCCTAATGTGGCTCGCTTCGCCTTTGTGTCTGTTGTTGTTTCGGATTGCTGAGCCTTCCGTTCAGGAGGCTGGTACGAGTAAAACACGCCTGGACGGAACTTGTCGCCACATCTCCATCACACACACACACACACACACACACAGACCTCCTCCATCTCTAGTGAGCAACGTGAAGGGAACGAAGGATAGCACGGGTAGTGATGTAGGCGAAACTCTGCGCCTCTCTCTCCCTCGCATCCGCAACCCTCTCCCCGCTTCTCTCAGTCGCTGGTGTGCCTATTCACACACGCTGCATGACACGCACAGATGCACAACATGGCTGTCGCACAGTCTTCCTCCATGCCTGTTAGTTAATAGTGGACGGAAGGGGAGAGGGGGGCGCAGTGCATCCCATGACACATCGCCGCAGTGCAGACACACGTGCGCACTGTTGCACAAAGGGCGCGGGCAGCTTCTGCATCGAAAGCAAAGAAGAAGCACCGGAGCGGCGCCGACTCGGCGATGCATACAAGTCTCGCTATGTGTGCATGTCTTCTGTGCATCCCCACATGGGCCATGCTCGCACCACGATTAACGCACTGTACTCCGAATCTTGTTGACTTACATCTTCCCCTACATCCCCTCTGGCCACCTCCCCTCGACCCACGCCTCCCTGCCGCGTTACTGCGCAGCCGGGAGCACACAGACGGAGCCACAAGTGGAGTCGCGCGCGCGTACGCACATACACACGTATATACGCGCGCACACAAACACGCAGTGGTGAGAAAGAGAGAGAAAGCGCGAGGGTGACACCCGAGATCACGTGCCAGTGCCTTGCTCTGCTTTTATCATCTCTTGCAGCTACCGTTGGGCATTTGATGCGCTGTGTGTGCGTGTATATCAGGCATCCATCGGCCTCTATTTCTCCACCCTTCTCTTCTTTTCTCTTGCTTACGCAGGTGCCGAGCAGAGCACGCTTGGATGTCCGTGCAGCGAAAGGGAACCTATATCGTTGAGCCATTGACGCGCGCTGCACGCACGCACACACACACACACGCACACACAGCCGTTTACCTTCCCCCTTCTAACGTGCTCGTACGCGAAGTTATACGCATGGGGTGCTCTCACACACAGACACGCATCTCCTTTGAAATAGGCCGAAACTCTGCGTAGAGGGCGATCGGGCTCATCCCCTCTCTGCCTCCCTCCTCGTCCTCTGCGCGGATCGTCCCGCCAAGATATCTCACGGAGCGGGTACTCTCCCTCTTCCCTTCTCTCTCCGGCTCCTGGCGCCAATAATGTCGTCGTCTTCCCTAGCCTCTCCCACAGCGGAGAATGCCCAGAAGTTGAAGGAGGCGCAGCTGAAGATTGGGATGGCACTGAAAAATGCGCAGTACGCCTTGACAGCGCATGCCCATCGCAGCCTCACCACCGCTCTTCATGAGAATGTGAACGCATTGACGGCCCTCAGCAAGTACCTCTCTCTCTCCGGCAGCCCGGTGAAGGCAGCCGCCATTGCAGGACAGATGGCTAAGATTCTCAGGTCTGTCAGCGCGTACGTCGCGGCAAAAGAGCGGAGCGGCGGTGGTTGGCAGCGCGCCGAAGGGTCGCACCACAGCAGCTCGCCCAACACGTCCCCAAGCAGCAGCGTTATGCTCCACGAGCTGGGCTGCATGCCAGACTCGCCACGCGAGTCTGCCGGAATCGTCGCAGATCTGCAGCGAGCTGTTGAGGAGCTGAAGGAGCAGCGAGACATGATGGCAGAAGAGAAGCGTGCGCTTAAAGCGGCCTTGGAAGAGTCTCGCCAACACCCGGTCACCACCACGCCATGCGCAGTGGTAGAGGCTCACTCAGCGGAGGTTGCCGACAAAGACGCTGGCGCGGCTATTCGAGAGCTGCGCGCGGAGTTAGACAGCTTGAAGCACGAGTTGCGCGAGGAACGCACGCGGGCTGCCGCCCTGCAGGATCAGCTGCACGAGGCAGAGGAGCAAGTCGAAGATCAGCAAGATCAAGTGCAGGCACTCAGGCTTCAGCTGAAGCTATCGCAGGAGGAGAAGCTATCGCAAGATGCCGCATTTGCCAAGAAGGAAGAGGAGATCAAGGCGCTTCAAGTAGCCTTGTTGCAGAATTCGCACAGCACAAGCTCCCCGTCATCCGCGTTAGCAGCCGCCAAAGATGCATCAGCAGCTGCCCAACCCCCTCGTGGCTATGTGGATAAGGATGACTTTGACGCCTTAAGGCTGCAGAATCAGCTCCTTCAGCAAGCGCTGCGCGCGCAGGAGACACAGGCGCGACCTACCAACTCCCAAGCTGTGCTGACCCAACAGACGCTAGAAGAGATTGAAGCTGATCATCAACAGCAGCTAGAGGCGATGAAGCTCACAATTCAGAACCAATACAACCGCGAAACGGAACTCCTCGGTCAACAGCACGCTATGCAGGACAGCATCGACGACCTGAAGCGACAGCTTCAGCTCAGCAGTAACCGGCAGTGGGTGCAGCAGGAGCGCGAGCAGCACGAGAGCCGGGTGGC
>NC_018259.1:850053-871591 GCF_000227135.1 Leishmania donovani | reverse complement strand
AGTCTACTGTGGAGGAGCGCGAGTCTGTGTTGCAGCAGCGCCTCGCCGAGCTGCGCACCAGTATGACAGCGGAGCGCGAGCAGCACGAGAGCCGGGTGGCGGAGTTTGAAAGGCGCGTAGCCCAACTCGAGGCTACTCAAAAGGCTGAAAATGAGGGTCATGGTGTAGCTGAAGCGGATTTGAGGGCGCAGGTCGACGCGGAGCACATGCGTGCTGACATGGCGGAAGTTGACGCCCGTGAAAAGGTGAGGAGTGCTGCGGAAGATTCCAAGGTCTTTGCGGAAGCACAGGCCGCGGTGGTTGAAAAGCTGAAAGATGATCATACTGCAGAACTGAAGCGAGTGTACTGCGAGTCAGCCACGAAGTTTGCTGTGGCGTCGCAGCCTGTCGACTGGTTGAAGGAGGAGAACGTGGCTCTAAAGGTGCAGGTGAATGAGTGGGAGGAGAGGCACAAGGAGGAGGCAAAGGAGAAGATGGCGGCGCTGGCCAAGGTGCGGGAGACAGAGCAGATTCTGTCCTCCCGAAAGGGCGAGCTGCAGCGTCTCAAGGACGAATGTGCATCCATGCAGAAGTCGATGGCGAAATCCATGGAGGAGCGCGATGCCGCGGTGGAGAAGCTGAAGGATGGCTTTCAGCTGGCAGAAGAAGCTCAGGCAAACGTAGTGCGTCTTGAGACACTGCGAAAGGAGCTGGATGAGGTGCAGAAGCGGCTCGACACAGCTGACAAGGATAAGGCCCTCCTGGCGTCCCGCTACAAGCGCGCGAGCACCGAGAAGGAAGAATGTGCCGACGCTGCCAGAAAGCTGCTGGTTCAGTATAAGGAGATGGCGTCGACACATGAGAAGCTGGTGGCTCAACTAGCTGCAGCCGAGGCATTGGCAGCGGAGAAGAGCAGGGTGGCCGAGGAGCTCACGCGGGCAGCTGCTGTCGATGCAGATCTCACAAACAATGGACTGCAGGATGATGCGGTGATGGCAGGGGCACAAAAAGTCTTGGAGGATACGGTGAGCGAAAAGCAGGAGCGAATCGAGGGGCTTGTGGCCGTGATCGACGGAACGGCACGTGAAAACAAGAGACTAAAGTCGGAGCTGGGCAACGCACAAGCTCGCCAGGTGTCGACCTATCGGCTGTCGCTGACTGCTGAGCCGACCTCGATGCAACCAGCCTTTGCACGAGACATGCTGAGCTCACTGGCAGAGATGCGTGCCATTCTGAGCGCGATGCACACGCAACTACTTCCTATTCTGGAGCAGCGTTGTGTGCAAGAGCGTTCCCGGGCTGCCGCAGCAGCGAGCCCTTCCGCCTCCACAAGCGCAGTGGAGGCTCTAGAAGAGTTGCACATGGCAACGGAGTCAGCCCACGCGGCGACGCAAGCTACTCTGGAGCACTTTGATGCTATGGCACGCCAGCTCTGCGTGTCTGCCGATCTGCAAGGTGTTGTGTATGGCAAGCTACTTGCCACACTGCAGCAGCCGCAAGGCAAGAGTGCCGCACCTGCACTCACGTCCCCCTTGGTGGATGTTTCCCTCGTACGTGCCTGTGCTGCCCTTTTCAGCGAGGCGTGCTCTTGTCCAGCGCCAAGATGGGAGGAGAACGTGCGCCACGGAGCAAAGAAATCGGCCAGTCCTGCTAACCAAAGCGACCGTTCAGACAAGGCCTGCAGCGCAGTTCGAGGCTGCGCCGTTGCCGCTGAAAAGGATGAGCGAGTTACTGCTTCCACTGCTGCGGATCGGAAGTCCCTGCCGACGTGGTCGCATTGTCGTGCCTTTTCGAGCGCACCGACTGTGTTCGCTTCCCCTGCAGTCGCAGGCAATCGAGATACCTCTGCCTGCACCCTGAGCCCCGCCCGTCGGCGCACAGACGACTGCGAGTTTGGCATGCTGAGCGATGCTGGCTACAGGCGGCCACCCACCCGAGCTGGACCTCAGCGTCGGTCCTCCTTTGGGAATTTCGCGGTGGCCCAAGCGACTATCTCGCTCGCGGAGGAACGTGCTGGGCTACGCACTGCCCCTACGCCGCCATGGAAATAGATGCCGAAATGCCTTACTGCCGACTCTATGCCCTGCTCCCCGGTGTGCTGCGCTCTTCCTGTGGCTTATCGAGTACTGAAGCATCCAATGCTGCTCGACACCATCCGCACCTCCCTTCCCATCCCTCTGTATTTATGTGTGTGCGCTTGTTTTTGCATGGTTGCCGACGCCAGTGCTGATCTCATTTTTTTTTGTGGCGTTTTGCTTGATAGCAATACGAAAAGCCACACTCACGCTTTATTCTTATTTGCTACAGGAAGACAGTGAAGCACGCAAGATGTTCACGGGCCGACTCCACTCCACCCTTGTGAGTGCTTGTGCCCCCCCCCCCCACGCACAAGAAGATGAATCGTCGAGGCCGCAGGTCAAATACGTGTGGGGGAGCGTAGTTCTTGTCAGGTTTTATGGCTAGCTCCGGTAGATGATCGGTGGCAGCGTCCCGAGGGCGGCCGCTTTTACTTTGGAGCACTTAACGAATTTTGCTTCCTCCTTCTCTCTCCGTCTCTCATCTCCCATCGGCTTGTTCCTTGCACCTCAACTGGGACATCCGCAAGGCGGCGACAACTGCGTGTTATATGTGTGCCCCTCTCTCTTTGTACACATGTATGGTCCTTTCATACGCAAACTTACTCGCTGCAACGCACACGCACAAACTTTTATTCTTCTTGGCACACACGTATCTTGTGGGCATAGTAGTAAGGCAGTCAGGCGAGGAAGCACACGTTGTGCCGCACGTATAGCGCCAAACATTCTTTAGGTGGGGGAGGGAGGTAGAACACCAGGGCTAGAGAACGGTGCAGCGTGGACCAGCGGACATTTTCACGAAACAGGAGACGGGCTACGCGAGCACCGTACAAGCACGTGCCGCGGCAGTCTTCTTCTGCTCCGTGTGATCGGTTTCCGACTCTGCGTGTGTTGTGGGAGGCGGAGTATTCAAGCAGTTCCTACAATCTTAGCCGTCACCGCCACCAGCCAACAGCTTCACGCGCCCCTCTGCGTACTTTTCAGCCATCTCGGTCGCATATGTAGTAGCATCGGTTGTGCATTCTGCGCACTCTCCTTTGTGCTTACCCTTGTTATCTCGCGCGTAACGATTCCTCGGACAACGCGTGCAGCTCTCCTTCAAGAGAGGGAGCGCGCGCTTGAATCATCAGCGTGTCTTTCTCGGTGAGGGAGAGAGCCGGCCCGCGCATGCGTGCTTGTATCGTGAGTGCTGCGCTTTATATATGTTTTCATTTTGTTCTTTGATGTTGTTTCCCTTCCTCACAGTCGGGTTACCGTGCCTCTTTGTAGCGTGTTCGCGTGCGTTTGAGAGTGTAGGTGAATCAGTGGCTGGGCTGGGCCTGCACCCCTCCTCCCTCTTTTTAGTTTGAAACGCGTCTTACCGCTTTTCCCGTATCGTCCCCTCATAAAGCCTTGCTTTCCTCTTCCATTACACTCCCTGTATCTCCACGCCTTTCTTGCAAGGTTTTCATTGTTTTCCGCTACCATCATGTCCGCTCTCGTTCCGAGTGATGCCGTTGCCCTCCTGTATCGCCGGTACCTGAAGGCGACGCACAGGATTCCCAATGTAACGATCCGAATGCTGCTGCTACAGCAAGTCCGCACCGGCTTCCGCCGCAACCGCAACATTAAAAGCGCCTCCGCGCAGCGCGAACTCATCAATCAAGCACTCAAGGACTTGGCGGTGCTGGAGGATGATCGGCTGTCGCGTACCCTGTACATCAATCGGTTAGGGCTGGTCTCATGTCTTGACTGGGAAGTGCGGAGAACGGAGTACAACTTCCGACCAGAGACGCAGTCTTACCTGGCTGTGCTTCTCATCTGCGGCTTTTCGCTTCTTCTCGTGGCGTTCCTGCACACGGAGAGGCTGGAGATACGACGCCCTGATATTGCGCAGATGGTGAACTGCATGGCCATGCGTTTGGAGGCGGAGTCTCCGGAGCAGTTGAAGGAGGTGCGCGAGCGGCAGATTCGCAATTCGCTAGAGCAGCGCCAGCATCAAGTGTCGCTGGAGCAACGTGTGCTGGCAACGTTTTGCAACGCCCCGAATACGCCCGCGCCGTCGCTGCGGAATCCAGAGGGCTCACTGCGTTACGAGCGGCACAGCTGAGCGTGTGGCTTTTGGGGCTGCTGGTGGGAGCCCCCTGTGCTCACTGCGAGGGCGAAAGGGCGAGGACGAGGTCACCATCACCGAGGCGGCGCCTCTTCTTTCTGCGTGTGTGTGTGTGTTGGTCGTTGTCGGTGTGCCCAACGGATGCGACCAGGTTGTAAACGCGGCGACATGTAGCTCACAGCTTGTCTCTCCTGTGACGTCATTTGCCATGACAAGAATGGTAGCCTGGCCCTCACACACGCCCCACCGCCGCAGTCGTTCCCTTATGTGTATCTTTATGTTGGTTGCAGTCCTTCTGGTGCTCACAATCACTGAAGCAAAAGAAAAACTATAGCAGAAGGGCGTGAATGAACGGCTCTGAGGTAAGCTGGTAGGCCCCGCAACCGTTTCTGTCTGGAGGGAAAGGGGTTAGCGGTGCACATATTGCGTGTGTGCCGTCGTGTCCTCACCGTTTCATTAGGTAGGCGATCCTTCCTCACGATCTTTCTCGCTTCCACGGAAGCGATGCCTCAAGCAACTGGGCACGCCCCCCTTCCCGATGCTCTGCTCTCTCTGTCGTCCCTCCCCTCCTCCCTCGCTGCACACATACACGTGCCCGCAGCACACGCATGCGTGGCTGCGTTTTTTTTTTTTCATTTCGCATCTCCTTCCTCTTCCTCCTCCTCCTCCTCCTGCGCATACAGCAAGTGAACAGAACGAGAGAGGGGGGACACGTCAATGGACTTCGGCTACGACGAGTATGGAAACCGCACCAGCGCCAGTAACGGCGATGGTAGGAGGGGTGAAGAAGGCAGAGCCGAATGGCGCTCTGCTCAGGAGTCGCGAGGCAGCTCCACGTCCAGGTCGAGCGGTGCCGAGGAGGACGCTCACGGTCGACCGCTCGACAGCAGTGATTCGGAGGGCCACTCCGACTTCAGTGACGATGTCGAACTTGTCATTGGTGAGGAGGGCACACAGGCGCTACACGAGCCACTGGTGGACCAGAGCGAGCTGCAGTCGCACGGGCGCCGAGCCGTGGGCTGGAGCAATGAAGCGCAGTTCTTGCTGGAGAGCCGCTATGCCGGGCGGGAAGGCACAGCGTCCTCTTCACAGCTGCTGCTGCTGGACGGCGATCGTCGTCACCAACGGCCACACGACGCGTCGGCTTCGCAGAACTACCTAGACGTTCTCTCCACCCTTCCCGACCGCATGCGGAACGTCGTGGTTGCTGGTTCCCTCCACCATGGCAAGACGTCGCTGGTCGAGCTGCTGCTGCACGAGCGTTCGTATCACAAGCGACAGGATGAGGTTGATCGCGAGATGACTTTGAAGAGTCACGTGCTGACCACCATCACTGGGGGCGCGTTGCTGCAGCCGACCTCTCGGCAAATCACGGTCATTGACACGCCGGGTCATCCGGATCTGATTGGTGAGACCGCGGCCGGCATGCGTCTTGCGGACGCCGTTCTATTCTGCGTCGACGCCGCCGAGTCGTTGAGCGACCACAGCGAGCGGCTGCTGCGCCACGCCATTGTAAATGAGCAGTTGCCGGTTGTCCTCGTCATTACCAAGGTGGACCGTCTCATGATCGACATCAAGCTACCACCGCTCGACGCGTACCGCAAGCTGCGCATGGTCGTGGATGCCGTCAACAACGTCATCGCAAGCTGCGGCACCACGTATGACACCTTCCTTGTATCCCCTGAGCGTGGCACGGTGTGCTTCTCCTCTGCCAAACTTGGCCTCTGCTTTTCACTGGAGACTTTCGCGATGAAGTACGCGGCGGTGTACCCAAGCATCAACGCCGCTGCGCTCGCGACAAAGTTGTGGGGGCAAATCACATATGAAAAGAAGGAATTCAAGAAGATTGCTAACTTCCGTCAGCGCCCCAGTTTTGTGCAGTTCGTGCTGGAACCACTCTACAAAATCGTCGCGCATTCTGTGACGGGCGAGGCAGCGCAGACCCTCTCGCCTGACCTCGCCAAGCTTCCCCGCTCGCCGCTCTCGGCGCTGCGGGAGGCAATGCGCTACTTCTGCGGCGCCCCTACCGGAGAGACCTTGGATGCAATTCTCAGCGTGTTGCCGGCACCTCCGGCTCGTTCGCAGTGGCTCTCCGAGAAGTACGGCGCAAGTGCATTGTGCTCCGTGACGAGAGACGCTGCCGCTGCCGCCGCTGAGGGGATGGAGGTTGGCACCGCTACAGCGAGGGCCGACGACCTTGTCATCGCTGTCGCATCTCTCCAGCGTGTCTTCGATGCCAAGGACACCCTCGCAGCCGTCGTGCGCGTCACACACGGCACTCTGCGTGCAAACAGCAGCAGCAAGAGCAAGGGCACATGTGTGCCGAGTGGCTGCGACGGTGGTCAGCCAAGACCCCGGTTAATCGCCTTCGACGAGTTCAGCAGTGACGCGGACCCGTATTATGAGGTAGAGGTACAGTGTCTGTACCTGCGTACTGTCGAAGATGGCTTTGTGCCGGTTCAACGAGCGACCGCGGGGCAGACGGTGTACGCGACGGGCTTGCCGGCGCGATCGGGGTCGCACATTGTTCTCGTGGGCGGCGCCGCGGCGGCAGCTGTTCTGGCCGAGGACGAAGGCGCTCCCGCCCCGCCCGAAGCTTGCGGCATCACCTCAGAGTGGGTCGCGCCCATCAAGGTGCGCTCGTTGGGGTTCCCGCAGCCACTGGTGCACGTTTCGATGGAGGTGCGCGACCCAGCGAAAGCCAGCAGTGTCCAGAACGGTCTCGGCGTGCTGCTCCGCACCTCCCCTGGCCTCGACGTACACAAAGAGGAAACTGGCGAGTACACGATCAGCGGCTTTGGAGAGCTGCAGCTGGACACAGCGCTGCACGAACTCCGCCATGGTCTGTGCCCTAGCGTGCCGGTCGGCATTTCGCAGCCGTTCGTGACGTTCGCGGAGACGGTGCAGGACGCGGAGGGCCTGCTGGCCATGACGGGAACGCGCAGCAACTCCGTCGGCTTTGTAAGCGGGGCACTGCCACGCGCCTTCACTCAAGCAATCGAGTACGAGCAGCTGCGCCTCTTCTCGACGGAACTCGACGAAGTCCGTCAGCCGCGTAAGCTGTGGACGGTGTTGCGACGTGACTACGGCTTTGACGCGCTCGACGCGCAGCACGTGCTAGCTGCTGGGCCGGACGGCACGAAGGGCCCCAGCATTCTAATTGACGACACCCTGGCAGAGGAGGCCCATCACCCTCTCAAAGTCGCCCACCAGCGCGCTATCGTCTCGGCCTTCCGTTCCACCATGGCGGCTGGCCCTTTGGTGGGTGAGATGGTCCGCGGCGTGGCCGCAAAGCTTATTTTTGCCGACATTGACGCGTCGACCCGCGACGCCGTCGTCCTCTCAAACGCGCGCACGGCACTCCGTCACTCTCTGTTCGGTGCCCGCCCTCGACTAATGGAGCCGGTGATGGCTGTTGAGATCTTGTGCGCATCCGAGTGTGTCTTACAGCTCGGCGACATCCTGCAGCAGCGACGTGGCGCGATGCTCGGCGAAGAGCCTATCGCCGCCACAACCCTTATCCGAGCACGCGCGTTGGTACCTGCCATGGACAGTTTTGGTCTGGAGACGCAGATACGCATGCTCACACACGGGCAGGCTTTTCCGCTCTTCCGGTTTCATCAGTGGGACGTCGTTCCAGGAGACCCGTTCGATGCCAGCATCCACGTTGGCCCGCTGGAGCCGGCGAGGGGTCATCAACTGGCGCGCGACTTTGTGCTCAAGACGCGCTTTCGCAAAGGTCTGCCGCAGAATATGCTGACAGACCTCTAGCCGGTGGAGAGGAACCGCTCGGCGTTGATGCAGTACACGTGTACCCGTGTGCCCGTGCGCAGGCAGAGAAGGAAAGGAGGCACAACCATATAAATGGCCTGTGCTCATCCACCGCCCCTCTCTCTCTCTCAGCTAAAGAGAAGAAAAGGAAAAGCAGCAGCAGCATCGCCGGCACATCCGTCGCGTATGCTCGTGCGTATGTGTATGTTGTGTGTGCTCCCGTCGAGGCGGCAGCTGCTCTACCACTGCCAGTTAGGGGGTCAGTTGACCACCATAGACGTAACTGGAGAGGGAACGGAAAAGCATCAAGACAGTCAATGAACATCGACTCGCAGCTGCTCCTGCACTTTCCTTTTGTGGCGCGCACGTGCATGTGCACGTGTATGCTCGCGCATCGGGTGAGGGTAGAGGGGAATGGGCAGGAGCGCGGCCGAGCCACGGCGCCCCATCACTTCCCTTCCACCATCGTGCGCGGTATGGAATAAGGGCCACAAGAAGCGAAGTTGTCGTGCTCGCATCTGAGGCGTTGTCTTTAGCGGCGCTGCCACGTGCAAGTTGAGCGCTGCATCGAGCATGCGGCCCCTCGGTCTGATGTCTGCCAAAGCCTCTTGGAAGGAAAACAAGCCACCGCCTTTTCTTCGTTTCTCTTCACGCATTGATCTATTCGCTCTGCACTGCCTTCGCTCTCTCGCCCTCATACACACGCACACCGAAGGTGCAAGAATCAAAGGATTCACTGAGAGCATAAACGCACGAGTAGTGTTCTCCCCCTTTTCCGCTGCACCAGTGGAGCTTAACGACGGCGCATCGTGACGCACGGCCACTCGTGCACACGCAGCAGGGTCACCGCCTTTGCAAACGCCGTCACGTACTTCTTTCTGCATTTTTTTTTTGCCCGCTTCACGTGTACAACCCCCTTTATTTGTCCTTGTAGATCGAATCTGAATAGACAACGCATCACCCCCTTCAGAAGGAAGGCTTCTTTTTTCAGTCTCCACCGTTGGCCTCGTCCGCTCCGAGTGCAGTAGCAGCAGCAGCAGCAGCAGCAGCAGCACACACCTTTCACCTCTCCCTCTGTGCACCCGTTCTGCCAGACGATTCTCCACGACCAACGAACGCAGCAGCGCCGCCGGGCGCAGCACAGACGATGGGCTGCGTGAACTGCAAAAGGGCAAAAAGGCGGAAGGATCGCCCCACGCTTGTGGAAGCGGCGGCGCGTGAGACGGAAAGGGAGCGCTGGGCTGCAGCTGAGCAGGGGCTTGCGGCACAGGACCTCTACACATCCGTCCATGCTGCGAATTCGCTCCCTTTAACTGAGCGTGAGGATGCCATGCCGCTGCCGACGGCACCGAGCCCTTTAGAGATTGTGCAACAGATTTCAGCTGCTGCTGCTGCTTCTCCCGGAGAAATGGAGAATAGTCTAGGATGGAACTCAAAGAAGAAGGGCAACATCCAAGCCACTGCCAAGGCGGATAACGACAACACTACGGCGGCGTTAGCCAGAGCATCCAGGACAACGGCTCCGTTAGAGTCCTCCAGGGAAACGCCCAAAGGACGCAGGGGCAAGTATCAGTACCGCCGTCACCCCGAGGTCAGCTCGCGGAGTGACGGATCGCTACCTCTTCCAGCAGATGCCGTGGAATCTGCGAAGAGCCGAGACAGCAGCAGCAGGAGCACTAGGGGCAGCAGTAGCAGCAGCAGTGCACAAGCGCACAAGAGCAAGAAAGGCGGAGAGGAAACGAAGAAGCACGGCAGCTCCGGAAGCATAAGCGCCGCAGAGGTTTGTCCGCAGGAGAGCAGCGGTGACTCCGTCGCGCAAGGGCACCTTCACAGCGCATCTCACTCACAAACGGCAGCAGTGGGGTTGCCTATTGACGGCCTGACAGCAGCTGGCACAACAAGCTCCACCAACTCGCACCAGACGAGGCAACCGAAGATGTACCACCGCAGCAGCAACGTATCATCGGATTTACGCAGTAATGCAACGCCTCCGGGGATGGAGACAAAGGTGTACCCGAGCGCGGACGCCCTGGATGACGGCGCCAGCGATGGGGGCAGCACCAGCCATGATGTCCCAGCCGCGATACCAGCGCCGAATACCAGCGTGGAAAGTGGAGGTGCAGCGGCTGAGGCCTCCTTCGTGTCTAACCGAGCGCCTTTTGAGCCGTACAGCGACTTGGAGCCACGTGATGCGACCGACTATTTACCCCCATATGAGTGGGCGCCACGGACGCTCCCTGTGCCGTCTCCCCTGCGGGCCTGCGGCCCAGTCGACATGGCGCAGTGGGAGGACGGGGAGAGTCAGTTTTGTGGGCTAGCCGCCGCGGGTACGACCGCTCGTTTTCAGGACCCTATGGTAAGCGTCTCTGTTGAGGGTGCCAGGACGTCTGACTCTGGAGCGGCCGAGGGCAATGACGGCGCTTCTCACCCCCTCTCTCTGCACACATTTTACCCTCGCCTGCCGCCAGCGCAGTGGGCCTCGTCTAGGAGCGAAGACTGCGCCAACAGACCTGAAGCATCCGCAGGGGCATTCGACTACCCGCATTTACCGGTGAACGCATTCATTCAGAAAGCGCATTCCAATGAGCAGCAGCCGACGTACCAGGCAATTTACGAAGGTGATGAGAGTGTCCACTACTCTCCTGCCGAGTACCCCTCGAACGAAGCGACGCCACGACGGACAGTGCCGCCGTCTCTTGTTGATGTACATGTCTCCGAGGCGGTCGGCTACGCATCGCCGCCGCCCGTGAACACTGCGTACTCCTTTTACCCTTCTCGTGCCCTTTTGCCGATGCATCACAGGCACGCGGTGCCTGACGGTGGCTCCAGCAAGCCTATGGCTTACTCGCATGCCCCTCCCGCGATAACCACATCTGCCCCGCAAATCTATCAAGACGGCAACCGCAGCCGCAGCGGTAACATCAGCGTTGTTGGCATCGGCGGAGGCGTGCATCCGCATAAACCTGTCTCGTACCTCTTCGATAGTTCCATGGATGACTGGCTGCAATCGTGGCATGCACAGCCGCCGCAGCGCCAGCTGTACAGTAAGTCGGTCGGCATGTGGTGAAAGCAACGGACCAGTGAGCAAAAGTGGGAGGGGTGGTGGGGGGCGAATACCCGAAAAGGCATACGCGGCGGGAGGCGGTGGACCAACGAAGACGGGGTGTGAGGGCAAGCTTTGCTAAGCGAGCGAGGAAGGAATACAGACGTCGTGATCTGTGTGAGCGAGTGATCATGTTTGCTATTCCTCCTGTTTCGATTCTCCTCGGCGCTACTCGTTATCCCGCCCATGCCTGCCTCCTTTTTGCCATATTATTTTTGTTTTGGTCTGGAGCATACCCTCCTTCGCTTCCTCTGCTTCTCTCTCAGCTGCAAAGGGCGTCTCGTTTATGAGTACTGTTTCTCTCCTTCACTCCACACCCCTCCTGCACTTACGGCGACACCCTGGCATCACCACCACCTCAACTGCCCCAGTGCGCGCAAGGACATCCGCTCTCTCCACACTGCGGCTCCTGTCATCTCCGTCTCCTCCTTTTTGCCTTTTTCAAAGAGAGGTCCCGCCTGTAGTGGTCACTGCACAGAGATAAACACACACACACACGCACGCGCGCTCCCGAATGCATCCGCTACCATTCTGGCTCACTTCTTTGTTTTGTTCGACTTATACACTCGACTTCTGTTTCCGTCTCTCTTGGTGATGCGGCGAAGATGCACCCTTTCTTTCTTTACTAGATCTTCTCTTCCCTCCCCTCCTCCTCTTCCTCTTGCTCGTCTATGTGGAGCTTTCGGCCCTTCATCGCTCACACACACACACGCACGCACACGCACGCTTACGTGTGTGCGAGGATGTGCGTGTAGGCTGCCATACTTCTGTTTTTATACCCTTTGCTTGGTTTCTGTTGGTCTATGCAGTAGCCCCGAACTCTTCCTTCCCTCTTCTCTACCCCCTTTGCTGGCCGGAGTGGCTACGGCGGCCGATGGACGGCCACTGCTGTGAAACGGGTCAGACGTGTTGGCGGAACCTCATCCGCAGTTTTGCTATATGGGAAAACGGTGACGACGACGGAAGTAACGGCAAACAAAGACAGGGACACGTGAATACCATCGCACGCTTCCTCGAGGTGGGGCACAGGCGGGTTTAAAAGCTCTGCAAGTAACTAGCACAGATACACGCATGCAAAGGAAAGAAAATGGAAACAGTCGGTGACGCGCAAGCGCACATCTACCGCCATGGAGGCCACTACCGCTTCTTCCTACCTTTTTCTTCGCCAATCTCCTCCCCCTCCCTCGCACCCGCTTCTCCTTGGCAGAGAAGTTCGTGCACACGTACCCTCTACGTACTAAAGGCCCCTTCAGCACACACGCACACACTCCTCCTCCCGTTAAACAAGCAAGAAAAAGAAGAGCTAAAGCAATGACCCGCGACGACGGTACCCAGGTGGCGCAGCTGCTGAGCGAGGGCAAGTACAACCTGCCGATGTTTCTCCGCTACCTCAAGGCCTCCTCGATGGAAGGCGACCAGCCCGACAAGTCTCTACTGCTCGGCATCTTGCTGCAGTCTTTGGCTCGCTTCCAGACAAGCGACTTCACGGCATGCATGTGCCTCGTGCCCAGCCACGTCCAGGACTCTCCCAGCGTAGAGAAGGAGCTAAACTACATCTACGGACTCGAGAATCTTCTCAGCTGCGGCCTCTTCGCGCGCTTCTGGACGCAGTGGAGCTCTGTGAAAGAGCATCTGCCTGAGTCCTTCCACTTCGAGGCCCGTGTGCGCACCAGCATCTTAGAGACCATCTGCATCACGATGGAGTCCATTCCGACGGAGAAGCTGGCCACGTACCTTGCTGTCTCGCCGGACCAGGTGCAGAAGGTCGTGCATAACGCCATGAAAGACTCCGAGGACCGTGATATGAAGGTAATGGCGTACGACAGCGGTAGCGTGGTGTTTCACCGCAATCGTTTCAACTATCCACAAGCTGGTGCGGCGCAGGATGCCATCCGCTTCACCGACGTGTCATCTGTCATCCACAACGACGTGCCGCGCCGCGGCGCTTCGGCTGCGGCGGACGAGCCACGGGACGTGCGCGCGCGGACGTGGGCTCGCATGGCGGATGAATAAGGGGACCGCCAACTTATCCTTCCCTCCCCCGACCGGAACTCACTTTCTCTGGTTAGGCATCATGCTGTCTGTCGTTCTCGTTGGTGGTCCGCCGGCCTGCATTGCCGCATATGCGCGCTCACAGCGGGGGGGGGCTGGTGAGTGGTATTGTTTGGTAAAGAGAAGAAGTGGAAGAAACAAACTTGTGGGAGAAAAGCAGGCGGCCGTTAACGGCGAAGTTGACAGCGAAAAAGACGAAAAAAAAAAAGAGCGCACGTCAAAGTGGAGCGATATCGCGCAGAGAAGCTGACCGCCCCACCCTGCTCTTGCTCCCCACCTGGCGCGCAGCACCCCACCCTATTCCGTCCCCTTCTCCCTCAAGCCCTCGACTCGCCCATTCTCATCATCGCTGGATCGGCGAGGTGAGCATTGCAGTCGTCAAGGGGTTTCAGGGAGGGGGGGGGTCTTTGGGAAGACCTACACGCACCTGCAGCGCAAGCTCGGGAATCCGGAGCCGGCTCACCTTCTGGGACGTGCCACCGCCTCTCCCCCTCCCTGCCCGTTGCTCTTTTTTTTTTCGTTCATTCAATTGTGTACTAACTGGGTAGTGTAAGAGACTAAGATGAGGCGTGCGATGAAAGGCCAGAGAACAGGAAACGAGACAATATGCCCGCAAAAAAGCGGACGAAGAGGCAACCGCTTACCTGGAGATGAACGGGCTTCTCCCTTCCCTTTCCCCCTCCCTCTCCAGAGGCCGTGGGTCTCCAGAAGCCGGTCTGTTATCGGCCCGACCTCTGCTCTAGTGCACTACGTATGATGCGGGAGGAAGGAAGAGAGAGAAAGAGGGAAGGCATGCCCATCCTCACCTTGTGCTGTTCAGTGCGCCTCAGTCGGCCATCTCTTTCACCAGTACAACTGCGACTCTGTTCCTGCTCCCCCCTTTTCTCCGTGCCCACACACGTGCTCGCGGTGATTGGCACCTGGCCTGGTCAAAAAGCATATGCTTGGACACAGGCTACCACTCGAAAAAAAAAGGGACTATCTTCACTGCGCTTTTCCACCCCATCGCCTTTGGTAATAATAATAACAATATATATATATATATACATGCACAACCCTTTGAAGTTTGATGGTCGCACATGTTGTGCTTGGCTGCGCGGCGTACTTCTCCTTCCCATCACCACTCAGGCACATGCACACACACGCACGTACACTTGTCAGGCACACGGTGTTGCGTTCTCGGGCCCTTCTCCGGCATTACCTGTTCTGCGTATGTGGATGAAATACTGAGCGAGTCTACTTCGTTCAAAGGAACAGCCGTGCATACGCGCAGACGGGCCTCTACCGCTAGTGTTTAACTCAAGCTCTTTTTTTTTCGGTTCATTCCTCTACACCCAGTCTCCTGTTCATTTGCCGACGTAATCCTTCTCGTCCAGTCAAGGCCGATGCAGCACGCGCAGGTGGAGAACGTCACCCAGTGAAGCGACATCGCGGCCTACAGAAAGGGCGCAGGAGCGATGAACCCTACCGTGCCACGTGGCGCTGAGTGGGGGCTGGTGCACTGCGACTTCTACCACCACGCACGCGCCAACACATCAAGACTATTGGTGTCTCATCGCACCACGGACACTGTCGGGCAGATGTTGATGTCGTTGATGAAGGGCGGCCTGCTAACATCGGCGCCCTCCAAGAAGCCGCACGTCAATGGAGGCACGGCCTATACAGCGCCCTCTGTGACCGCCGAAGAGGCATCACGAGGCACGGAGAGGCCTCACCAAGCTGCTCCAGTGGCGGACTACAGTTGTGTGGATATGGAAGGGACGCGGAAAGATGACTCCAAGTTTGTACCGTCGGTACCGCGGTCAGCACAAGCCCAGGAGGCATCTGTGCCAACACCACCCTCACCACTAGCATCGGCGAGTCAGGCAGAGACGAGTGCTGCCAAAGATGCAGAGAGCTTCCTCTCACGCAACGCGCCGCCGCCGTCCTCGTCGGCTCTCTCAGTCGTCGACAAGCACTCATCAGCTCCAACGGCGCGCCCTTCTCCGCCAGCGCAAGTGCCGCAGAACGAGCCATCGGTGCCGGTGAATCTTCTACAGACAGCAACCGCGTCGGCCAGGCACTGGCAATGGACACCGCAGCGGGACACCGTCGACAGTGCCTTTGTGCGCCGCCAGCTTGCCCTGCTGGCGCACCGACGGGTGCTAGCGCTTCTGGACCCTCATGCCCTCGCCTGCGGCAGCTACATCTCCATGTTCTCCTCTGGCGCCGAGTACAGCCGTCTCACTCAATGCTTCCGCGCAGTGGAAGTGGCGAAGAAAGACGTGGTGAGCTCGTGGGTGTCGCTGGCGCACTGCGCGGCGCTGTGCATTCTCCTGCCGCGCATCATGGATGAGAAGGTACAACTGGCGATGGCTTCCAAGGGCAATGCTGCGCCCCGCGACGTCCCTACCGAAGCGGGCAGCCGGGGCCACATCGGACCCCGTTTCCATAATCGGAAGGAGTCCAGTGGGCCTACCGAACCGGATGTGCCTGCGCGTGTGAGTGAGGCCATGCGTGGTGTCTACGTGCATCGCGTCGCTGACGATGCTTTTGAGCTTGGCGTGGTCATGCACGGCGGCCATCAAGACTCACGACTGCTCTGCCTCCTTCAGTGCTTGTCGCACTGGTGCCAAGTTGTGATTGAGCATCGCAGTGTTGTCCTGCCCATCTGTGCCTGCCTGCGCTCTGTCTCGCTGCGCCTGTGGTGGATGCCGCAGGATGGCCGCGTGACGCCAGGCTCCCTCCTTCCGCCGCTCAAGGCCTTCGTGGAGGAAGGCCGGCGCAGCTTCTTCGCAGCTATACGCAGCAGCGTCGCTGAGTGTGATGGCATTCCTGGCGGGGTGTGCCAAGTGCAGTCGTCCACGCGGCTAGAGGAAGATGCCTTTGAACTGTTCCCCTCTTACGACGACGTCGTGCTCTTCCTCGTACGTCCTGTGGCCTCACAGCTACGCGGTACTAATGTGCTGCGACTCCCGCACGCCTTTGGCGAGCACGTCATCGACCAACAGTGGGGTGCCACCGACGAGGCGGCGGAGTACCGGGTGGCGGTCCCAGATGAGGCCTCAGAGGCACGGAATGGCAATGGGTGTGCCCATCCGCTTTTCCCTCGCGCGTCAGGGGTACAAGAATTGGTGCGGCTCTCCAACGGAGCGGTACAGGCCACATTGGTGTTTGCTGACGCCAGGGTGACCACGGTTGGGGAGCACCTCCTCGCAGTGGAGATGCGGCCGAAGGCCGCGTATCGCCCCTTTGTGCCAACGCTGTGTGCCAAGGTGGCCCCGTTCCTTGTCGTTGGCCCAGAGGAGGCGTAAGAAGGGCAGGCAGCAGCGCGTAGGGCCTTTTTTCTGCGTCCCCCGCCTCCCCTCTCGCAGAAATAGAGAGAGGTGAGGTGCGTGTGTGTATGTCTCTGTGCGTAAGCAGCAGACGTCCGCAGCGGTGGTGGCTCACCCACACGCTCGCGGAGTGCTCTTATCCGTCTCTTTCTCTGGTTGTTGCGCGCCCTCAGCCTCTTGTTGCCAGACACACGGCGTTATGCATTTTTCGCGGTGCGACGCGCGAGCCCAGCACGGCTGCTACGCGTTGTCTTGAATCCTTTTTTTTTGCTGTTTGGCCGTTCGTTATTCTGCTGCTGCGCTCTTCTTTCTGCTGCGATGGGATGAGCTTTTTCTTTTCCCTCTCCTCCTTTTTTGTCCGTCTCGCCCTCGGCCGTTTCAGGCCTTCTGCTCTGGGGCACCGCGCCCACTCAACGACTTCATCCTTCTTTCGCTTCTCTACCTCAGTGTTGCTGCCGCACGAAAGCCGCTGAGGTGTAGATGTGGAATGACGAGTTGCAACATGCAGCCATCGCCAAGCATCCGCGCCCGCAGTGCTTCTCACTAGCGTCGTACTGTCTCTCCCCACGACTGTTTGCCGCGTTCGTCATCGCTGCCGCAATGTGCATCTTCGCTTTCTCTCGCTTTATTGCGCCTCTCCTCTGCCTTTACTCCGACGTCTCTCTTGCTAGTTCGCCAGGTAACTGTATCTCTGTGTGAGTATTTCTGTGTGTGTGCGTGTGTAGGTGGGCGTAGTTCGGTTCTTCACTGCCTACCTCTCTGCCACTCGCGGCCGTATTGCCCTTTGCTCTTCTATGCACGGCGCCTACACCGAAGCTACCGGCGCATACATCATAGCTGCTCCTCCTCACCACCTCCGAGACCCACAATGCTCTCGCGGACGCAGGGCGCCGGGGGCGCCGACAGCGGTGCCATTCTTCCCTTTCGGATGGGCGGCAAAAGCACAGTGGTTATGTCAGACTACCACATCTGCAAGTACGACGCCATCCTCGGCGTGCTCGTGTGCATCGGCGATGATGCAAACGTCCTCGTGCTCGGCAAGGAGATGTGCCGCGAGCTGCTGCCGCTGCCGGGCGGGGTGCACTGGCTAGACGCCTTTGTGTACTCCGGCACCACCAGTTTCCTGGTGCTTGCGTCAGAGACGCTCTTGTGCCTGGACTACAGCGCCGGCGTGAATGGCAATGGGGACAGCATGCTGCGGTGCACGGGGCCTGGTGCGCACTTCACCTGCCTGCATGTCGCACAAGGCTTGACATGCGGCGCGGTGGGGCGCAAGGACGGGCTCGTGTCCTATTTCCGTCTCGATCCGGTGTCGAACAACCCCGAGGAGCGGCCGCAGCTGCGGTGGACCGCCACGGAGACGAATGTTCTCGGGCTATGCCAGCCCTTCTGCAAGGGCATGGCGGGCCCCGTCATTGACACGAGCGCCGCCAGCCGCGACAAGTTCTTCACCACAGGCTCTCTGCTCTCGATGGACTCGTATCCAAGCAACCCGAACGCACTCATCGGTGTGGTGGGCGGGGTTCCCGGGGTGTGCAAGTGGTACATTGATGAAGGTCGTGTGAGCAGCTTCTTTGACGCTAGCAGCATCGCCGGGCAGCCGGACAGCCTTTTGGCCACGTGCCGTGTGACGCCTGGCGGCGTTTACGTCGCTGCCGTCACCATGCACTGCACCAAGATTCTCCTGTGGAACGAGAGCAAGAAGCGGCGTGACAAGGTGGCCGAGCTCTACTGGGTCGTTGATCTCTCTCAGCACATCTCGCAAAGCGTGCCGAGCGCCCCGAGCGCCGGACTTGTCGACGCCTTCGCGTACAATGAGTATCGCGTGGGTCTGAGCATGGCCCGCACTGCTCTCGAGGACAGTTTCCACACCACCAACGACAAGCACAGCCAGATGTACATGCTGCTGCACGGCCAGCGCGACATCCTGGAGATAGTTATCCGACTTGATGACAAGCAGGTGATGCGCCAGGACGCCATTATCGCGCATCTGAACGCGTACACGGCTCAGCGTGGCGTGGAGGCGGCGCGTACGAAGAAGGCGGCGGCTAGGTCAAGCGGCAACGGCACAGACGTCGGCGCGAACGCGGTGGACAACTACTTCAACGTTTTCCACGTGGAGCCGTGCGTACTGTCGAACTACTGGGCAAGCGGGCTGACAGACGTTGACCTAGAGGCGCTGTTCGTGACAAGCGAGGATGGCTTGCGACCGATCCTGGCAAAGCGCAACCGTCAGACTGGCGGCATCGAAAGCATCCGTGAGCTGCGCGAGCTTAGCGCGCAGGCGCCGTGGTACCCGCGTGCGCTGCTGTTGCGGCTGCCCGAGAACCAGATACGGTCGCTCGCCGAGGAAATACAACGAACAGCAGTGACCTCAACCTGGGAAAAGCTTCTGCGCGGTGGCGACGCACTGCTGCGCCACGCCCTGCCTGACGTGGAGGCCAAGGAAGCAGCTAACTCAGATGTGGCATATTTGTGGCGGCAGAGCGTTCTGGTAACCGTCACGGATGCAGCGCAGGCGGTCTGTCTGTCGCCGCAGTCCAACGAGGCTTTCAGCGTCAGCTCGAAAGCCTTGGCGAACTGCGTGCCGTGGTCAACTTTGGCGATCGGCCAGGACGCCGACGGGTTGGTGTTGGAGACGGTGCTGCCCTCGCTGCACACAGTGTTCCTGCCGACGGAGATAATTTTGCGCGTGTTCAGCACCGAGTCCATCGTCACGGTCATGAAGCACGACATTCGTCGCAATACCGGCTCGCTGGTACTGGACCTGGACCGGGCGGCGCTCCAGCTGGACGGGAACGGCGAGCCTGGAAAGCGGATGGTGCAGCAGGCGGTACTTGTTAATGCACGTCTGGAGCCGTCCACCGTGACGAGCAATGTGTCTGTTTACAAGGATGGCAAGTGTGTGCTGTTGCTGCTCGAGAACTCCTCGGTCGCGCTTGTCGACCTTTCGGGCAAGGGTGACGATGGCCGCCCTTTCATGCTTCAAGTTCCCCCTGGGCTGCTCCCGGTCGGGTCAACCATCGCCTCGCTTGACGCCTTCTGGATGGCCAGCCGGACCGCAACAAGCAACAACAAGATGGGTCTGCTCTGCCTCGCGTGCCTATTCAAGGACGGCAACGGATTCTTGCTTTGGAACTTGAGCGAGATGCGCCTGATCACCTACGCGCACCCCGAGTACGCCACGTCCGCCACGCGCCTCATGGTCACAGCAGCGGCGCAGCCGCCGCTGCCGAACCTGTCGGGGGACGTCAAGGTGTTCGAGGTCACGCTTTCTATTTCGTCACCCGTGCACAACGCCGGGGTATACGGTACCCTTACGTGCTGCGACGCACTGGGCGCTGCTTTGCTGTCGATGTCGCTTGCGTTTGGCGTCGCGGACGGCGCCCCGCAGGCCTGGTGCTACCGCCAGAGCGCGGAGGCCAACTGGGTGGCGTTGCCACAGACGACGAGTGCCACAAAGCTGCTGCCTGTCCGGTTTGAGGTATTGGGCTCATCTGTAGAGTGGACGATTACGGTGGGCGGTGCGGCCGTGGCAACAGGGAGTAGCCCGCTCCAGGGCAGCATCGTGCACGTCAAGACAACGTGGGCACCAGGCAAGGCCAACCTCACGTACGACACGGATGCGGGCGAAATGCGCGACTACGAAATCAGTCGTGACACCTCCGCCAACGACTGCATCGACCCAGCCATCGCGTTCGTTGGCGCACACGAGATTGTCGTGGTGCAAGTGTCCGCCCTCTTCCCCGCGACTGGGTCACCGCCCTCGATGACGGCGAGTGTCACGGCGGTGGACGCGGTGCCAGCCGCCACGTGCAGGCTCGACCCTGCGCGCCGTCTCGAGCACTTCAGCGTGTACCACGGCCGCGGCGCGCTCATCGTGGTAACACGCGACGCGAACGGCTGGCGTTGGGTGAACATCCTGGACAGCAGAACGGCCAAGCCGATGATGCAGTCGTACGCCACTCTTGACTTTGCTGGCGAGGAGAACGTTCAGGTGCTGCTGGTCGAGATCGAGAACGTGCTGCATCTGTACTTCCTCGGCTCCAACAATGGCGTTATCGGTCACTTCTTTGTGGAGGCGAACTTGGGTGCTTCGAAAGAAAGTGGGGTGCGCAAGCACCCCTGCTTCCGCGGTCCACACTACCACTTCACGCCATGCACCTTCCGCGGCTACGGACGCTATCTGCCGCCGGCGCCGACACTGAAGCAGGAAACGGGCTTCTTCAAGCGACTCATGACGCTGCCGTGGGAGGACATTGCCATGAAGCTAGAGTCGGAGACGCTACGCGCCACGAAAGCGGCTGGGGCGGCGCAGATGCCTGCCGGCACCACTCCCATGGCAGCGGCCCCTACATCAAAACCGTACGCAAGCCCCTCCTCTCTGCCGTCAAGTGTGCCACCAATCGCGAAACCGGACCCTAAAAGGGAGCAGCAAGAGCTGCTCGGCGCCGTCGATCGCGGAAGCAGTGCAGCAGCGCCGGCACAGGCCCCGACCCCTGCGCGGCAGCCTGGCGCCCCTGCACCAACCGCGGCCGCCACCGCAGCCACTCCGAATGAGTCGCCGGGCGGCCGCTATGCGCAACTCAAGGCGATCGCGGAGCGCGAGAATGTTAGCCTCACTGAGGCCCGGCGAATGATGAGTGAGAATGTGCGCAAGCTGCAGCAGCGCGGCGAGCGGCTGAGCGAGATGCGGAACAAATCGGCCGAGCTGGCGCAGACAGCACTGACGTTTCAGGATCTGGCGCGTCAGCTCAAGGAGAAGCAGCGCAGCAGCTGGCTGTAAGCATCGCCCTTCTGTTAAGCACTGAAATGTGCGTCCATCGTTTATTGTGTGTTTTCATGCCTCCCCCTCTAGGTGGCCACCTGTGAAGCGAAAAAAAGTTTTCAAGTGACGACGAGCGCTCCTGGCAGAAGCCCCCGCGCGCCCGCATCTGGGCGGGCACCGCCCCCCGGCTCCTGCGGCGGCCCGGCCGCCTTTCCACCTGGCGTGGGGCTATCCTCCTCTCTTTTCCCTCCGGCTCCCCCCCTCCGCTGTTCCGAAACCTCGTTTCCCCCACTCCCCACCCTGGCCACCGCGGGCCTCCCTGCGCGGGGAGGGCCGGGGCCCCGCGTCCTCGGCATATGTGGGGGGCCCCGCGTCCTCGGCATA
>NC_018259.1:828252-849954 GCF_000227135.1 Leishmania donovani | reverse complement strand
CCGCCACGCGCGGGCGACGCGGCCGCCGGAAAGGCGGGGCCGCAGCAGTGGCGAGACCCAAGCGCCCCGGCCAAGCCGCCACAAATCCAGAAAACGCCTTTCCCGCACTCTTTTCGATCCCTCACTCTTTATTGCTTTTCTCGAACGCAAACACACACAGCTTCATGCGAGCACCTCACCAAAAAGTAGACATCTCGGGCAGCGCCATGTCGATTTCACCCCAGCCAGAAGATGATAGTGCGCTTCTCGTGCGACTTATCGAAGAAGGCCTTTTCCTGGATCACATAGATAAGTGCAGTGGCAACAGCGCAGAGAAAGTATCTGCCGATCATCGCTACCTCATCGAAAATGTCTTTCCGACACTTGTGCCAGCCCTTCAAGACTTGATCAAGCAGTACAGGGACCAAATTACGCAGGACGGTACGGCAAGCGGCGCTGCCAACAAGGCACAGCCCGACCCGGTGATGTGGCTGGCACAATACCTTCTACGAAACAACGTTCATAGCGGTACGTCGCGACTCACGCATCACCCGTTTCAGATTATCAACAGGGCGGCGCTTAACATCGACCGAAAAGAAGAGTAAACACCTCTGCACCCGACGGTGCACAACCCGAACTTTCTCTCGACGGAACTTAACTTGCCAGCAGCTGCGCAGGTCATGTATACTAGTCTCAACTCTTCTTTGTACGCTTTAGTGCTGTCCGTTCAACGCCCGCGAAAACACAAAAAAAAAAATACAAGAAACCAGTGCTCCAGCACAATCGGGGTTGTGATAGGCACCGTTTTCTCTCTCTTCCCTGTGTCTTCTGATGCCTTTCCGGGTTGCAGCTCTAGTGCACCAATCGCTTTCCTTGTACTCTGCAGCGCATGCTACGCTTCTGCACTACCAGAAATGTGAATAATTCACGACTGTGCTCCTTTCGCCCTTCTTCCTTTGGCCTAAGGAGCTTCCGTAAAGAAGTCGCACTGGCTTTGCGAAAGCGGTGCCGAGGGAATACCAGCATAGTCTGTTGTTGTTCTTTTCGAGTGTTCTTTTGCAGACGCGTCGAGCAATCATGAAAGTGAACATTGAGGCAATATCAGATGCTCTAGACAGCATTCTTGCTGCAGAAACGATTTCTCCATCGGAAAAGACGCACACCGCATCCATTCACAATCAGCCACTCCTTTCACAATCAAGCGTGAATCCTTCCCGAAGCGAATGCTTGAAACCAACGCCACCGGAAGCGTCAGGAGCTTCTCTTTCGAATGGCGAATCTGGGGCGGCGGCTGATGCAGAATCCGCTATCGAGTCCTCTGCGGGTGCAAAAAAGATTACCCAGCAGCTACAGGTTTCCCCCAGTGATGGCCGTGAAAAAGCACTCTTTGCCAGGAAGGCGGAGAAAAAAGGTCGTTCTCCTAAGATTACCACGTCGCACGATCAAGAGAATTCGCCAAAACTGAGTGGCACGGTGAAAAACGCCGATACTCTAGCTGCAGACTTTTTTGAGTGCATCAAAAGTGTCAAACTAGTTGCTTTCAAAGTCGTGGAAGCAACAGGTGTCGGTGCCGTATCTGCACTGCTGACGCCACAAGACGTCGGACGGTGGATTTCTCGATCTGAGCTGCCGTCGAAGAGCTGGGTCACAAGTACTTCCCTTTCCCATGAAGCTCGCGCGGTTTTCGAGCTTGAAAATCGAGTGGACATGCGGCGATGCAGAGAGTTGCCCTCTGACACGCCCAGCAGTAGAAGCAGCCCCCCTGCGGGAGGCAGCACCGGCACTTGTGTGCAGGACTTTGTTGCCGTGCTTTTAGTGGAGGACGCTGTTGAGAGACAATTGTTTCACCTCCATTCTCCAGCTTTTTCCAATCGCGAGCGGGATGCTTTCAGTGTTGTCATTGAAACCTCCAGCTCCCGGCGTGGGGGCTTTGTTACTGCCGCCTCTACCTCGGCCGCTCCCAGCAGTGTGGCTACCCTCAAGATACCGGGAACCCGTCTCAACGCCTTTGTACGGATTAGGATTAGTCCTCCAGCAACTGAACCTAGCACGAAACTGATCAGAGTGCGTGCGGTCTGCTTTTTTCGCTCTGATAACTGGTCAACACACAATGCAGCACCTGTGCAGAGAGGCCGTTCGCTTCTCAATGGAGAGGTACATGCTACTTCGCGAGAGAGCGCAAAGGCCGCTCCGCAAGATGTGCAGTCGGTCAGCGAACAGGTACAAGAAAGAGGCGCTACAGAAGTTGGAACAACTCAGGCGCCACCACTTTCTCTGACGAAGTATGAGCAGGAGCGGAAAGGTGAGGAAGTTGCACATTTTGCTTTATCAGATTACGACGCGGAAGCTGATGTTGCCGGCTTTGTGAAAGCCGTTGCGCTTGCGCGTTCACGCCGAGACAGCGCAACACCGAAGCAGCCAAGCTTACGCGGCGAATGCAACGTCGAATACGATTGGCTTTTAGACACATTGGTGGACGTGTCAACGACAAACTACAACACTTGTCGAAAAGCGAGCATGCCCGACGCAGGTGACGAGGCGCCAGTACTGGAGTACATTCGCACTCTTCAGGCGTGGAACAGTGCACCAGCTTTGAGTGTGAACGCAGCAGTAACCTACTGCCTGTCGGAAACCACCTCCTTTTCAGCGAGTACGATATTTGCAACCGGGTTGTTTAGCCACGAAGCGCAAAATCATTTGTCACAGCCATTCAAACTTCATTTTTTTGTAGTGTCTCCCTCTGATGATATCGGTCAAAGCAGTGAACAAGCATATTCTTCGGGTGTTCGTCTGCCACCAGTACACTTTTTGGCTGCAATTGCTAATCAGGCCGCCTTGTTAGGGTCCACTACCGAGCTTCTTTTTACTTGTCCGTCGAACAGCGGGTTCGGCTGCGCACTTCGGACACAAAATTGCACCTCCGGCACTCAAGACGCTCACTACAAGCTTATCTTTGTTGTTCCAGCGCAGAGCAGCAGCGATATGAATGAAGGTGGCACGACCAGTGTTATTAAGTGCCTACTGCGCACTGCCTTGAGCATTTTTCGTGGGCCTTCCGACAGGCGAGGTATCCCTCTGAGCCAAGAATGTCCTTTTTCTTCGTATAATTCGCTTCAGTGCGCGAAACCGTCTGGCGCACTACGGCTGCTGATAGACGGGACGCGCTGCTTTGATGATCTGATTCCCGTTCTTGTAGAGTGGGCTGAAGTCTCAGGGAGCCTACGATACTACGGCAGCGCAGCGCAGCGTACTCTCCAGCTACTATTTTTCCCTTCCTGGCTGGCCAGCAGCGATGGTGACAGCGAGCAATCCAGTGCTTTATCTGAGCTTCGTCATAAGGCTCAGTGGTCCGGCCTAGCGCTCCGGCTATCGGGTCTCTGGAGGAAGAGCCCAAATGAAGTGGACAGTGTAGCTGACGACATTGTAGCCTTGGAGGCTGAGTACCACTGCCCCGCGACATATGTGTGGCAGTCGCGACGCGGAGCACTGCGACTAGTTCTCACTGATGCTCACTTTATGGAGTATTTCGCCCGCGTGGACGGGCTTGTGGCACCTTCTCCGCTTGTCAGCCTCGCCACGAACTACTGCGGAAAGGAGGTGGGCTGCGCAACGCATACTCTGCCACTGACTACTCTCAGCGAGGCACCGTGGATGACGCTGCTGCAAGCCGCCGAGAGGTTGTGCAAAAGCACTACCGCGCCGGTCGCGACGTCGGGAAAGGATGCTGCTGCCGATTTCTTTGCCCTGCGCCGTCGCGTTACGGTTTCTTTTGCTTTTCATATCCTCAGCACCGCTTTCAAACGTGAATGGACTCGCGTGAGCGCCAGTATCCCGCTGTGCGACGGACATATCCGAGATGCGACGTTTGAGCTTCCAAACGTGCACGTATCTTCTCTCGGAGAAAAAGTAAGCGGTGGAAACGGCATGAGCAGCGCTTTGGGACTTCTGGACGAGGATGCTTTTATAGACACGCTTCTGCAGTGGCAGTACCCGTTCCCCAATGTGGTTGTGCTACATTGCACGGATGTTCTAAGTGCTGCAGACCCATCGCCCTCGCTCACATCGAAAACAGCTCTTTGCACGCCGTCCTCAAGAGTACGAGAGGGTGTCCTGTCTCTCTTTTCAGAAGAGGTATTGCACTCTTTTGCTTCCGTCTCTGCCGTAGATGAGGCTCTGTCTTGACCCCGAGGTGTGGCGTTTTTTTCCTTATAGAGAAGTTTCAAATGCTTTGATACTGCGCGCAAGAGCGAGCCGAAAGCACGAGACACTTCCGGCTGTGCTTTTCGTCTGCTTTCGCATAGGCGCCTTTCTTCATTCAGCATACAGAGTATACGTGGTTTTACCTTCTGCATAGGACACATGCAAGTGTGCCTCTCGGCGTCTTTTGTTTCTTCGTTCATTTCTCTTCACCTCCGCCTCGCTCAGCTCTGTTTTTGCGTGCAGCGTTGCTGTGCCCGTCATCGTGACGACGACTTTTTGATTATTCTTTTCGCTTCCAGAATAGATGGTGTGATTGAGAGAAGTACCAATGCTTCGGTGCTAGAAAACAAGTGTATGACAGCGCGCGCGCAGACACGTTTCACCCTTGACACCTGCAGCGACTTTCAAGATGTACTGTTCCTTTGGTTCGCAGTTGAAGGGCATTCTCGACTTCTGGCTCTTGCGTGAGGTCCTGTCTGATCTTCCTCACGCACGTTTTCCCCGCTATGCCCTTGACCTCTCAGGCCATCTTATTCGATGATGTTCCCGTCTCACTCGACGCCCTCTTCTTCTTCTTGCGCTGTGATTCCTTCCCTTGCCTTTTCCTCGGGCTCACATGTGGGCGCTGTCCCGATGCTGCTTTCTCCTATGCTCAAAATCACTGATGCTGCTGCTTCTCTCCCCGCCATCACAACAAACAAACGTATCCGCATGGGCGACGTTGATGGATATCCTGCTCAGAAAAGCACCAGAACAATAACGGAGACGCTGCACCAAAAAAAAAGCAACAAAGCAAAAAGATCGCGTTGACGTAAAGCCTAGTAACCGTTAAGAAGGGGAAACGCACTATCAAACGCAGGTTAAAAGGGACAACGCAACTGCCATCTAAGGCTTGATTAACTAAGTTGTTGTCCTTTTTTTTTCGCGTGTTCTTCCAAGCACGCACGTTAGGATTTCTTTTTCTTTACCTTTCCGTCAGGAGAGCAAGGGCGGTAGCACGCGAACAACTCTCCGCTAACTACACAAAGCATAGAGCAAGAGAAGCGACAGGAAAACGCGAGCAGGTAACAAAAGCGTTTTGTCTCTTATCGACACTCCTCCTCCGCGCAGCACGCATCTACGTCTTTATTTATATAACTCGCAACGACGCCTTCTTTTGCTTACCATGGACTCGAGTCATCTCATCGCACTGCTGAATGGACTGCGCTCCGCCGACAACCAAGAGCGCAAGTCCGCTGAGGAGCACTACAATGGCATGGTTGCCTCCAGTCCTGTTTGGATGATGTGTGCCTTGGCGGAGACTAGTGCGACTTCGCAGGACACGGGTGTGAAGACCATGAGCTTGGTGCTGCTGCGCAAGCTCTTCAACGCTACCCCGTCACCATATGCCGCGTCCGATGCGGTAGCGCGCGCTGCGGTGAAGGCGCATATGCTCGCTGTGATCAACTCTGCTTCTCAGGGTGGCCTGCGCTCGCCTGCTGCGGCGTGCGTCAGTGCTCTGGCGGTGCAGGTGTTCCAGGAGAAGGAGGACTGGAATGAGCTGTGGACGAGCGTTATGACCATTCTCGGCGACGCCAAGGGCGACACGGCGCTGAGGACGATGTGCTGCGAAATCGTCCAGGCAACCTCGATGGCCATGGCTGCGTACTTCCAATCTCATGCCGATACGCTAGCGACGGGCTTGGAGACGTGCTTCATGCAAGAGACAGACGGTGCCGACCTCAAGAAGGCCGCCTTCGAGGCGACGATTCGTCTGTCAAACCTTGGCATGGCGGACCGTCTGCGTCCGCTGGTGCCGAAGATGCTGAGTGTCATCGAGGCCTACCTAAACCAGGGCGAGTGGGAGTCGGTGGAGTCGATCCTGGAGGCCACTGTGGAGGGAATGTCGTCGAGCATTAGCCTCTTCCAGCATGATGCCGAGCACCTTCTGGGGCTTATGATGCAGGTGGCCGCCGCACCTCAGGTGGACGCCGGCGCGCGCCACATGGCGGTGGAGCTGATGCTGACATACTGCGAGGAAGTTCCCAAGACCGTGCGCAAGGTGCCGCAGTTCGCCTCATCCTTTTTCGAGTTGCTCTTCCAGTACACTCTGAACCCCGACTACGGTGCGGACTGGGACGTCACCGGCCGCGACAAAGACGAGGACAACCTGGAGGAGAACTCGGATCTGGTGATCGGGTCGAGCGGGCTGGATCGCATTTCGAACGCCCTCGGCGGCCGCAAGCTTCAAAAAACGGCGCAGACGCTGTTTGCACAGAACATCAACTCGCCGCAGTGGCAGCATAGAAACGCCGCGGTGCTGCTTATCTGCTACGCAGGCGAGGGCATGCGCACTGTCTTTTCGTCGCAGCTGCCGTCGCTGGTGCAGATGGTCGTGCCGCACGTGAAGGACGAGTCCAAGTACGTGCGCGCCAACACGCTTGACTGCCTCGCACAGCTCTCCCAGGACTTTGCGCCGGAGCTGCAGATGAAGGTGCACGGCGCCATCCTGCCTGCAGTCGTTGCTGCTCTGCGCGACGACGTGCCGCGCGTGGCGACATGCGCGGCCAACTGCCTTGACAGCTTCATTGACAGCGTGACGGGTGATGAGGAGGAAGACGACGACGAGGACGGCCTCGACGAGTTCCGCGCCATCCTGCATCCGTACATCGAGGTGATGTGCGGTGATTGCCTAGCGATGATCAGAGGGACACAGCACTTCTTTGTCCGTGAGGCGGCGCTGGGCGTGCTCTCGTCAGTGTCCTCAACGTGCAAGGGCATGCTTCTGCCGTACGTGGAGGCGCTCGTGCCTGTCTACCAGGAGGTGCTGAGCTTTCCGGACACACCGGAGGCGATGAAGACAAAGTGCAAGGCCATCGAGTGTGTGACGCTGCTCGCCTGCGGTGTTGGCCGTGATGCGTTTGCCAAGTACGCGCATGATGTGTGCAACTACTTGAAACAGCTGTGCGACGGCGGCCTCACGAATGATGACCCGCGCACACGTTTCGTGATGCGTGGCTGGACATGCATGGTGGAGTGTCTCAAGGACCAGGCCCAGCCGTACCTCAGCACCGTCATCCCCATCCTGCTGAACATGATGAGCATGGAGTGCGACATGGAGATCGCGAACGTGGGCGTCGGCGAGGACGACGATGACGATGACCTGCCGGACGGTGTGGAGAAGATGCGCTTTGTTATCCCGGGCGTCGGTGAGCGAGTCGTGACGATTCACACAAGCCTCATCGAGGACAAGGAGCTTGCCTCCAACGTGGTCTTCGCGATGCTGAAGGACCTTGGCATCGGACTGGCCCCATACTTCTGCGATATTGCGAACGCGGCCATGGGCCAGCTGTCCTTCATTGCTGGTGAGGCTGTTCGTGAGAGCGGCGCGTCGATGCTCGAAGAGATACTGAAGTGCTACGAGGAGATGAAGGACCCGGCGGCGCAGCAGCTGGCCGAGGCAGCTCTGCCGAAGCTGATGGAGGCGCTCGGCGAGGAGTCGGAAAACAGCGTGATGGAGGTGATGCTGCGGTGCATTGGTCGCTGCGTTAGCGTGCACCCGGCAATCATGAGTCCCACCAACACGGCCCTCGTGTGTGACAAGGTAATGGCTGCTTTGGAGGTTGTGGTAAAGCGCCGCAACGAGTGCCTGCAGAAGAAGGCGACGGAGAACGATGAGGATGAGCTCGACGCGCTTGAGGTGGAGGACGAGGAGGTCCAGCTGACCATCTCCTCCATGTGTGACTTGATTGGCACTCTTCTCGCTGCCTCGAAGGAGGTGTTCGCGGCGCCGTTCCTTGAGAAAGCCTTTCCCGTGCTCGGTGAGTGGCTTCAGGCGTCGACGGACGACTTTTACATGACGCGTGCCGCCGGCATTCTGAGCGACTTTGTGACGCACGCGCCACAGTCGATTGTTCCGTCGCTGCCACAGATCTGTACGAGCTCGTTGACGATCGCGTCGTCGTCCTCCGACGACGGGCTACTGCAGAGCGACTTTTACCTCATGAACGTCATTGTCCAGCTGCTCGGCTCGCACGCAACTACGAACATGGGTGTCGACGGCGGTGAGTACGCTGTACACGTGCAGCAGGTGGCCGAAAAGTACTTCTCGTCGAACCTGGTGAATCAGGAGGAGTACACACACTGCACCTGTAACGTGATAAGCCTGTACGTGTCGCTGCTGAACTTCTACGGCACGACGGCGCTCCAGCAGGCGGCAACAGCGATGCTGACAGTAGTGGGCAAGGCGCTGCCGGCGAAGGATGACGAGATAGAGGCCCGCCGCATCCACGATGTGGTTCTCGGGTGGGTGACGAACAACCATCCCGTCCTGCAAGCCCTCCCCGGCTCCACTGCCGGATTTTTGACTTGCGTGAAGGCAGCTAGCCCCAGCTGCCTCTCCGAGCAGGCGAAGCAGTACCTTGCCAGTATGTAAGTACTACTGACGTTAGTGGTGTATGTGTGCGTGAATTGCGTAAGAGCTGAGAGGGTGAAGAAGGAAAGGAAGTCCAAAAAAAAGAAGAGAGTGGAAACGAGATTGCAACTTGTTTGAGCGCAGCGCGTTGCGAGAGGAAGGGGGACGGCGAGGGGATGCCCATGGAGGACGTTTCGCCAGCACATGCACATCCTATTTTCTTCCCTTACCCGTCCCTGTGGCGCCCACCTCTCGCAGGTCCCTCTCTCGATGTCTCTCTCTCTGTCTCTTTCGTTTTGCTTTCCTGGTTGCATCGCCTCGTTTTCGCGTTATTAAGACTTTAATGTAATGCGAAAGGGAGAAATAGGAAAACGGGATGCAAAGGCCTTGCAGCAGGAAATGAGGGGCTGTGTGGGGGTGGTCTATAGATGAACAGAGCCGACGCCGGATACAGGGACGCGTACACGAAGAACAAGGGGGGGGGGTGGAGGTGTAGAGGGGCGCTTGTAAGCGGCGCGGCGACTTGCTTGGTGTATTGGCCCCAACCTCCTCTCTTCGCTTTCTCTCTCGCTTTCTCTCCTCATGTTCGTTTCCACAGCCTGTTTGCTGCACCTATTCCCTCCGTCCCTCTCTGCCCATTCCGGCGTGCGTGCTATTCCGTGGTGCAGTGGAGTTGTATTGCCTCGCTTGTTTCTTTTCGATGATGATACCTTTTTATTCTTAGGTGTGCTTCTGCAATGATTCTAAGTTTCTCTGTGTGCATGTGTGCATCATGGTGCGTGTGCGTTAGCTTCTCTTCCTTTTCTTGGTAATGTTTTCATGTGTGTGCCTTTTACATGACGCTCTCTCAAATTAAAGGCGCATAAGACACTGCTCACATCGTTCTGATGCCAGCCTGCTCGCAGGAGTGAGGGATGATGGTGGAAGGAACGCAACACGTGGTACTCGCAGTGCCACAGCGTGGGCTTCTTGCCACCTTTTGGTTGCCAACAGGGTGCGTGCAGATGCGTGTCTGACAGCTGGCGAACTCCCACACATGCATACGTCTACACGTATACAAGTAAAATACGGAGAGGGGTGGGGCGTGTGATAGCGCGGAGCATTTCCGACGGATAGGGGCTTCTGCATATCTACGACAGCCCTCCCAGGCATTGCTACGACGATCCTTTGTTTCGTGAAGTGGCGAATCCTTGTCTTGGCGCCCTGCCCACCTTATTTCCACTGGCGAGTGCCCGCGCTCTTCATCCCTTCACCTCTTCTCCTTGCCTTCTCTCTTTCCTACAACAACATCACACCCCCTATCGACCAGAGCAACAAAACAATGTGCGCCGACTTCACGTATAATACGTCAGTCTTTCGCTGTTGCATAGCCCAAAAAGTAACGGAATCCCCGACGTGCGAGACGCGACCGCTGCGCTTCTCCTTTCCCCTCCGCCGCAGGGCGCACGTTCCTCTCTTAGCGCTTTTCTGAAGGAGCGGGCTGCCAAGGCGTGCGTGTGATTCCTCACGAAAGAAAGGTCAGAGCACATTCTATCCACAGAAAAGAAACATAAGCACACACACACACACACACACACACAGGCTTCTATGCGAGGAAGCCGAACTGCGGATACATCAAAGGACAAGGCTGCTTGGTACCAGGGATGGGCAACAGCTCTAGCCGGGAGTGGTTTGACCCCTACGCGATCAACACTCCCCTTGCCGGTGTGTGTGCGGTCTCATGCCTCTTCAACAGCGTGCCAAATGGCGTGCTGCGAATATCGAACGTCTACACCAACGTCACACTGCTTGTACTCCTCGGCTGCTCCACCGGGTTTAGCACCTCGCTGCACATGCCGCTGCTAGGCGCGCAGGCGGGTCTCACAGCGTCGCTGCTCTTCACCTTGGGCGCGCCAATGAAGATTCTCTTCACGAGCCGACTCTTTCCGCGCTCCGTGCATTACGGGATTGGTGCATTTTACACTACCTACCACGCAATGCAGCTGCAGAAGGAGCTGAACTACTTTGAAGACGCACACGAAGACGGTGAGGATGAGTTTTTTTAGTTTGCCTGCCCGCTCCGCGACCTAGGCGAATGCGCAGCTGCCTGTGCTGCTGTGTGAGGGTCTTGATCGATGGCTGTGCGTGTGAGTGCGCGTTTCGTGGTTGCTGCGCCACGTGTGTGTGTGTGTGTGTTTTCAGAGGCCTTCCAGGCTGCACACGTGAACAGAGCACACTCGAAAAGGGGTGCCCATCAAGTTGAATGCCGCATCGCCGAGGAACAGACACGCACACGTACAGGCACACGTGGGCGCTGGGATACACGTTTGAACACACATACAGTGACAGCAACAACGATACTACTTCAGGGACTCGTCTTGCCCCCGTGTTTGTGTGAGCATTGCGACACCCGCTCGTTTCCTCCTTGTCGCCGCTCGCACACACACACACACACACACACACACACACACACACACACAGGCAAGCTCACGCTATTCAGCTGCACATGCGGGAAGGAGGCACATCATCCTTTTTGCTCGTATGCGTGTGTGTGGTCTCAACATGTGACCGACTTGTGATTCCCTTCTCCTCCTTCACGGGTGTGTCTGGGCCGCGTTCTCCGCTGCATGCAGCGCTGTAGTTTGCCGCGTCTTCTCTGCGCTTCCTTGCCTCCCCTTTCGCTCGATGCCTTTTTTTCGTTTCTCACCTTGGCGTCGTACCACCTGTTCCTCTTCCTTCATCTCTGCTTCCCCCCTCCCATCTTTTCCCGTGCATCCTAAACACGTACACGCACGTCCTTCAGCAGGTGCACACGGTTTTCTGCACGCGTTGCCAACACTGCACAGCGGGCGGCACAGGAGTGTGCCGGAAGAAAAAAAAAGGCGCACACACAGAGGCCGAAAGAGGTGCCGTGTGACACGTGCAGAGGTACACAGTGACCGGCGCTCATGCCAAAAGGTTCGACGTGAGCGCAGAAGTATGGAAGACCGCAACTCTGTGGCGTCCAGCGTCTTCTTCACCGGTGTGTCTCTCGTCATCGAGAAGGAGAAGCTGCGTCAACATTTCGAGTCCGTCGGCCATGTCGTGAGCTTCACCATCTTCGGCCCGGCGCCAGGGAAGGACTTCCGCTATGGCATCGCCGGATACATGGATGAAAAGACAGCGGAGGAGGCTATTCGCCGCCTTGATGGCACCACCTTTGGCGAGCGTGCGATGCGGGTGACGGCGGCGCGCAGCACCACACTTCACGGACCTTTGCGTGCAGGCCCTGGCGGCGGCGGCAGTGGACCCGCTGACCATTCCACATTCCGCAAGCGACCGCGAGAGCCGTATCCGTCTCCGAACTCATCGCGTCCGCCTTATGGTTCTGGAATGGGCCGTGGCGGTGGCATGCGTGCTCCGATGGCGCGTGTTCCATTCTCTTCACAACCGCAACAGAAACAGGAGCAGTCACAGCAGCTAACCACAGACAAGGCCGGACGAGAGACGATGCAGTTCCCGCGCTTCTACACGGATCCGATTCTCGGCCGCGACGGCTCCCTCGTACTTGACGCGTTGCGCGGCATGGCCACGGAGGAGGCGTATTCGGCTGTGGAGCAGCTGCGCGTGCTGGCGTTGGAGCGTCCAAACGAGGCAAAGCGTTTGCTACACAACAACCCGGCGCTGAAGTCGGCGGTGATCATGACGCTGCAACACGCCGGGCGAATCCCACTAGGCTCGCTGCCTCGTGCTGCGTACCAGTCGCGAAGGGCTGCGGAGGCAGAGGCGGAGCTAGCGCAGCCACTGTCACCCCAGCAGCCGACGCCGTCGCATCAACCCCCCTTGCCAACACCTCAGCAGACGCCCCAGCAACCCCCGGCAGAGTCGCCAACGCCGGCCAAGAAGGAGGCGAAGTCGGCGGCCAAAAGTGGCGAGGCGCGTGGTGCCCGCAAGCGCGATACCGCCACCGAGAGCGCTTCTTCGTCGGCGGCTGCCCCCTCCGGGTCCCAGACGTCCCTTGTGCCACCATCGACCCCGATGACGGAGGCGGAGCGCGATGAAGTACTGGAGCTCATCCAAAGCATGAGTGAGGAAGATGTGGAGCGGGTGCTGACTATGTCGGCGCGCGACTTCGCGCAGGTGCCGGATCCAGCGCAGCGGAAGCAGTTGGAGGTGCTCCAGAAGCGCCTCTTGGAGATGTCTCAAGATTTATGACGTCAAAAAGAGTGCTGGGAGGCGGCGACTGTACAGGTGTGGAGGAGCTGCGGGAGTTAATGAGGGTGGAGAGAGGCAAAGACACGTCCTTCCCCTCCCCATGCCATGCGCTTCAGTCTATAGGGTCGCTTTCACCGACTTGTTTTTTTTTTTTTCGGGATGTGTATGGAAGGCGTGAAGGCTCGCCTGCTCGTGCGAGTACGTGTGCATGTGTGCGCGTGAGGTCGAAGGAGAAGAGGTGCGGGTGGGGAGGGGTGTGGATGTGAATGTCCGTTGGCAGCCTCAACGCGTGCCTCCCGCGTCCCCTTTTCTCCTACTTGAGAGCATGTTGTGTTGCCTTAGCAGCGAGAAGGAACCAAACAAACGTAAAGCTGCCGTCATCATGTGACGGAGGGGAAGACGAGAGAGACGCCACTTGCGAGGTGCGTAAACGGAGGTTCTGCAGCCGCGAAAAGAGCACGCACAGCCACCGAACCCCAACCCCCGCAACGGCATGCGCGCCGAAAAGCAACAAGTAATCACCTCTACATTGCCTGCGCAGTACTCCCGCCGGGCCACAGCGCTACCAGCCACAGTCGCGGGATGTCTGGGGCTGCCTAAAAGACGAATGGTAGAACCTTTCAAACTCTTTCCAAGAGCGGACGTCTTGTTCTCAGTGCTGACGTCCCCGTCTCTCTACGTCTCCTGTTGGATTCACTGCCGTTGAGGCTTCTGCCTCGTTATTTTCATCGCCTCTTTGTCTCCCTTCTAAGTGCCCTCGCACAGCTCTCTGTCTCGGCTTCATTCGCGAACGACCGAGTTTTTGCAAACACGCGTTGCGTTGAGACGGCGCATTCCGGGGACGGGCCGAACCGGTATTGCGCCTCTCCAAGATTTGGGCACTCGGGCTTTGCGTCTTTCTTTTCATGGCCTCCTTTTCTCTACACGGGTGAAACACTACCACAACGACTGCCTCGCTGTCAAAGCGCGATCACCACCACCACCACCACCACCACCATCTGCACACCGCCGACACGATCGGCACAACTCGGTTCTCTTCTCTCTCCACACACTCTTGCTCGCGCTACTGCACTCTGCTGCTGCTCCTTCCTTTCCCATAACTTCTCAACACGAGCAGCTACTGCTACGGCAGCGTGCACGTACGCAAAAGCTCGTCCTTCTCCGCAAACTGTGTTGCTTCACCGCGCAGACACAGCCACAAGTGTGCAGACAGGCATTGTCCACCTGTCTCTGTTGTTCCCTTCCTCACAGCACACGTGAACCACCGGGGATATCATATACGCTCAAGCGCATTGAAATGCGCGTCCGATTTGTGGACTCATCTGACGACGGGGCCTCACATGAGGCGGCGATGGATGTCGGGTCCACACACGGCGATGGCGCAGACTCCACTGAGAGCTCCACGCGCGGCGTGGTGTCAGCCGGCGCCTCTCGCCAGCCGTACGCCGGTGGCGAAGAGGCTGACAACAAGGACACGAATCGTCATCAGGGTAGTAGACGTGGCGCTGGGTGGCTATCTTCAATGTTATACAAGGGTGTCAACGCTGCGACTGGTCTGTTTTTAGAGCCCAGAAATGGCTCGCCGCACGAGCCTGGCGGCGACGCGTCCTTCAACGCTCAGCTGACACTCACCGGCCCTAATCGCAGCAGCGGCGTAGCTGCTGGTAGTAACATCCCAGATAGGATCAGCAGCAGCAGCAGCGGTGGCTGGGAGTTTGACAGGTCTGAGCACCGCAGCCCCATTGAGGTGGCCCCGTCCACTGAATCGGCAAGCTCCGTGGAAGGCAATGATGTGCAAGAGGATAGCGATCCCGATCAGGTGAACCTAAACCTGAAAGACACGTTGCTGCTGTTTATGCAGACCGGCTCTGACGTGTTCATGAACATTATCCTCGCAACCCTGAAGGCCAGCAACGAGCTCGTAGACGGCGAGATCTTCGAATTAGTGAGTGGGAGCCCGGCACTGCTGAAAGTTTTCCTTGACTCTGGCCGCGTCGACATTGACGATCCTCGTGTGCAGTCTGTGGTGCAGGCAAAGCTTGACGAGGTGCTTGCCGGCGATCCCTACGACGGCGACGTCGTGTCTGGCGATCTGCTCAACTACGTCCGGTCTCTGTGCAGCATCCGCACAAGCCGCATCACCTTTCAGCAGATGGTGCTCCTGCGCTACTCCGGTTTCGACTACGTGGAGCTGCTCATCGACTACCCGTATCTGCTCGAAAATTTGGAGAAACCCAGCTTCTGCATATTCTTTGTCTTCGACGTGCTGCACTACATCAGCATCGCGATTAGCTGGATTGGCGTGCTGGTGACGTTGACGTTCACCGCCATGGTACTGTGGTCGGTGGTGTTTTGGTTCCAGCAGCCCGAGCACCGCAACAACGGCTACTGGATCATCATCACATACGTTGGCGGCTACGTGGTGAGTCTTGTCGCCACCATGCGGGCGGAGGAAGGCAAGATCAAGCGCTATGAGAATCAAGTGTGGCGCTACCCGGACAACCTCTTTCGGATTGTACCCATCATCCCTGTGTACGAGATCATGCTTAGCTACGTGTTGCTGCGGTACGAGATTTCGGCCAACGCGAAGAGTTTTTTCATTATCCGGTACGATCTGCGCAACGGCACTCTTGTCCAGCACATTACCAACGGCTGCTTTTACGCTCTGCCGCAAATGATTCTGCAGACATTCCTCTTCATCAGCGATATTCGCCGAAACCATCGCTACCTTCATGGCGCGTGTTACTGGCTACTCTTGGGCTGCTCGCTGACGTTGATAACCATGTCAATCTTCGCCTACCACCGCATTGCCTTCTTCACGCACTCGTGCAACGGCTGCGGGTTTGCGGTTCTATCGAGCCAAAGCATCAGCGCCAAAGACCACACGCGCGTGCTTGCCCGCCGCGTCCATCCATCTGACATCGTCACGAAGGTGTTTGTCTTCTTCACCATATACTTTTTCGTTGCCCAGACGGTGACCCTTGTCGTGCTTATACTCAACCTGCACTCCTGCGCGGGAACCGCGATTATCTTCCCCGCCATCTACATGTCCGTCCTCGGCCTCTCTATCATTGTAATCGTGGTTGTGTGCGTCAACTTGCCCTTCTCGCGAGGCATGGGTGCCATCGGTATCCCCGTGATGCTCATGCAAATCGCCTTTCTCGTGTACGTTAACGTGGGTGCGGCAAGCCGAGAGTGCGTCATCTTCAAACCCTCCTTCAGCAAGTGGATGATACCAAGCATCGCAATCTTCGGGTTGATGTGCCTATCCATCGTAGCCTGGTTAACGATGTTGTTGGTCGAGTTCTTTCGCGGAGTGCGCATTACGCAGCGGGCTGTCGATCACTACGTCCTGGCATAGCACTGCATCACCAGCTCCCCCTCCTACCCACACCGGATCATCGCCTCTTAGCTTTCTTGCACAGAAGCGGACGGCGCTGTTGTTGCTTCGTCAATGACCGCTTTTTCTCTTGGTGCTTCTTTCTTCAGTGTCGTTGTTGCTATCTTTTCACGTTGGTCGGTGCACACCGTACACATCTGCACGTGAAACCACGCAGATTCACGTGAATCACCACTGCCCAGCCCAACTGCCGCTTGCGTGTACTTTGGCATGCGTCCCTTTCGTTTTCGTGTTTCTCTCTCTCGCACTGCAAACCAAGTCGACGCGGCACAGCAGGAGGTGGGGTGGGGAGAGGCAAGTGGATGCTTTTTCTTCGATGATGTTCAACGTGCCCACTTTGCTGTACCACATGAGTCACTCTCCAGTCTACCCCTGGACCGTCACAGGCACCGCATCGCCTGGTGCGAAGCAGCGTGAGACACACGTGCTACAGCAATGCGCCGACTCAGCCATCTGAGCATGGCCTCTGCCTCAAACTCTACCCACCACGGCCGCCTCGCAGGCCGACTCGCAGGCCGCTCCCCCATCATGCCGGTCGCCGCACGGTGTGTGTCCACCATCAGGGATGGTACTCGGGCTCCCCACACCAGTGGGCAGTTAGGGCCGGGCGTGGGATGCGTTGGAGCCGCGATGACACTCTGCCTAATCATATGGGTTAGTGCAAGCGGGCGCACCGTCGCAGAGCGCTCTGACGCGGCGCCGTGCAGAGCCTGGCCGTCCACATCAGTCGCGATGCATCGCTCTGGCCTTCCCCCACGCCGTAGGCACTCAACCCTGTCACCACCAGAGGTGGCTGTGCATCGGAAGGGGATAGGGAGGCTGCCTGGCTTCACCGCACGGAGTGTGGCTAGTGAAACCTGAGATACCACGCACTGGGGGGTTTTCTTCGGCCTCAATGCCCACGAAAACCACAGCGGTAAGAGGAAATCGTGACCGCTTTTGTCGTCATTCGATTGTTTAGCTGCTTCTCCACACTTTTGCACGTCATGCCATCTCTGTCTCACACACTCTCCTCTTAATCACGCACACACACACGTAAACGGGGGTAGACGCATATAAGGAGTTGCTGTTTTTTTTTTTTCTTACCTTTAACTCTTTGTGTAGCAAGGGGAGGATCGAAGATGAGTACAGTTCAGTTGCACCCCCATTTCGTTGCGGCGTGTAACTATGCCGATGTTAGCTCCGTCGTAGGACTGCTGAAGGAGCCTATTGACAGCGGCGACTTCAAGAAAAACGACGGCGCTCCGTACCTCCCATCGGCGTACACGAGCACCATTCACCTGGGTGATGCGCTGAGTGGGTTGTCGTATTCGACTCGCCCGCCGTCGCCGCGGAAGCAGACTTCGATTCTTACGACGAGCGCCCAAACCCCTTTCGCTACACACGCACCGATGGCGTCGAAGCGGTCACCTCTTTCTTTGATTGAGGCGGATATCGGGTCGGAGGACGAGAAGGCCACTCCTTTCTTAATTGCACCGTCGCAAACGTCGCCGACGCCGACCAGCTCGCGGCTGCGACTGAGCCGTTGCCAGTCGTTGAAGGGCGTCGAGCCACGCCGGCCAAAGGTGCTGTGCATATGGGACGTGGACGACACCCTCGTTGCATCCGGAGCCAGCGGGGTTCGTCAGAACACTGTGTTCCGGGATTCGGAACTGGTTGAACTCTTCCGCAGCGCCGGTGACACCGCGCGCCATTTGCTTCTCTCGCAAGGGAGCATCGACGATGTCTTAGAGAGGCCGGGCGGGCGACTGTGGTGCGTGCGGCCCTTTCTGGAGCGCACCACTGGCTCCACCGGCGATGGCCGTGCGACGGCCGGCTACACAGGTCGTTCCTCCTCGCCGCCAGCCACTTCTCGCGGAGGCGCGCAGAAAGGGAAGTCGTTATTTGCGAACTTTCTCCGTTGCGGGGGTGGCAGCCGGACAAAGGCGCAGCCGGCGTCAGCGTCGTCGGTGACCAGTCAAACCGGTGCATGCAGTGGAGGCCGAGCGGCTAGAGATGACTTGAGCGACCACGACCTGCGACACTTTGCATCAGGCACGGTTGTGGTGCGCCTCGCCACCGTGCGGGAACGCAGCGAACAGGAAGAGGACTCTGCGTTTCTGGACGACCCGAGGGCGTCGCCGACGTGCAACCGCACCTTCGATGGGCAGCTGGACGACAAGGCAGAACAGCAGGGCCGATGGCTCATTCTTCGACCGGAGGTGTGGGGCATCACACTCGCGTCAATGAGCACGTTCTTCCCACCGTCGCGCAACACAGCGTTCGTGAACGGCAAAGTATACCGCAAGATGGACGTCGTCTGGTCGCTTGCCATGTCCAGCGAGTGGGACTCCGTCTTCTTCATCGACAACAACCTCTCTGAGCTGGGCGTGGTGCGCTATGGGCTGCAGATGTCGGACATGCTCGATTTGCGGCGCCAGCACAAGGTGTATCGTTTCTTCCAGGCCGATTATCTGCTCCTCGCGACCTCGGCGAAGCTTCGCGATCTGGGACTGCGGTATGGTCGTGACATCACAAGGGCGCCCGACACCGCCGAGCTCGCGCCGTCGCTGGAAGACCGGCAGAATCGTAGTAGTTGCGACCAGCAAGCACAGAAAGCGGCGTCCGTCGCTGCCACCAGCTCAAGCTCCTCGGCAACAGCACCAAAGAGCAGCAAAACCGAAGAGGCGAGCGAGTGGAAGTGGTGCAAGTCCGCTGCAGTGTCCAGCTCTGGCAGCGCTGACACCACAGGCTCCCGAACCAGTGGTGTAGCGAGCAGCGACGTCGGCCACTACGCATCCTGGAAAGGGTGCTCATCGATGCGGGGCCCCGGCGGCAACGGGCTTGCGGACGACGTGAAAATCGTAAAATCAAACGAGGGGGACCGCACGCCTCTGCATCGCGATGCAACTTCCCCGCTCATCGCGCAACGCCGACACGGATCGAGCCACGGCTGCCGCTCTGTGGACGCGGAGTGCCTGCCACTCAACCTCCCCCCCTTCCCCTGCCACGCTCTTCACGAGGGCGGCGACGGCGATCTCGGGGCCTCCGTGACCACGGCAACCTCAATGGTGCGCTCTCCAACGCTTTCATACAAGGATGTGAACCTGATTGTCGTGAACCTGCACATGCCATCTGAAGCGTATCGCCGGGTGCTGACCACTGCACGCACCAGTAGCAGCGGACAGCGCAGCATGCAGCGCGCCGACAGCCACCTCAGCAGGTACGTCGGTCAGCCTGTGTTTGTCGGCGACCGTAGCTGCACCGATGAACAATACAAGGACGTTCTCAAGTACTTTCAGGAGGCGGAGAGTACTCTATTCCAGGTAGTCGAGGAAGAGATGCGAGCGAACGGCTTCGTGGATGTCAACAGGACGAGCCGCTGGGTGCCGTGCACGCGCATGGTGTGCGCACCGATTCGCATGCGGCCGACGTTTGTGCCGCACATGCTCAACTTCTACAAGCCTTTTTTCGAGGAGGTAGAGGAGCGGCTGGTCGCGACGCTGCAGCGCACAGGTGGTGCGAGTGCGTCATGCGTGCTGCACGCAGAGGCGCAGCGACAATACTACATCCTGCAGCGCGTGCTCCCTTTCATCGATCCGTATTTGACGGGTGACCTTGGCCGCATTCTCTTTGACATCTACACCACAGACGGCAGCATTCCTCGCTCGTTGGCAGAGCAGCTGAAGAAAACGATTGCCAGAACGCGGGACCGCATTCAGCCTTTGCAGAAGAAGAGACGGCGGTGATGAGAATTACGGGACTGGAATGGTCCTCTGCGTGCGAGACGAGTGGAGGCCGGCCCAGTCGAAGAGTACAACGCATGATGCGAAGAAGCGTCCGGCAACATCCTTTTTCATTTCTGTGGATTCTTCACATGTGCAAGTGGATCACGTCTCGCATGTGAGTGAGTTCCTCGAGGACTCTGAGACAACGAGCGAGTGCATGTTGCGGCTCCGATAGTTCTTGCCGACTCTTGTGTGCGGTGTTCGCTGTGCTTCGCTTTATGTTTCTCCAAGCTCTTTTCCTTTGTTTTTCGAGAACCCTCCGCTGCCCTCCACGCCTGGAAGGGCTTGTTTTACGGAAGATTATGAACAACAGACACGCGGTGGTGACGGCAGGGGCGGGATTACCGGTGGCGTATGCGCTTTAGCGACAGCGTAGCCAACCAGCAGTGCAGAAACCTCGAAGAAGTCGGCGGCTGTCGCCGAGCGGATTGCGGCGAGTACACTCTTTTTTTCTTTGTTTCTTCATGTATGGTAGCCGTTCTCAGAGCTAGTACACATTCCCGCAGCTGCGCACGTGGTGCGTCTTGCGTGCCTCTTTGGTCGCAAATGAGTGGACACACATGTGAGAGCGCCTGCCGATGTGTGCCTTAGGTCTACGTGCGTGTATACGGGTGCGCTCTCGCTTTCTTTTCCCGCCTGTGTTCCTTATTATATATTTCCATATATCTGTATGTGCTGTTTTGGTTGCGTGTTCGAGTGTTGTCTCAACAAGGGCGGCGACTGTGTTTGAGGTGCCTCGTATGGATGGCGGGAGCACCGACGCTGCACACCCTCTCCTTATGCTCGTCTCCCTTTTTTTTTCGCTCCTCTAGTACTCCACGCTTTCACTTTTCTCCATTGCCATTTATTTCGCTCTCGCTCGTGTATGTGTGAATGTGCATCCTTCGTCCATCAAGCCTTCGCGTTGCTGGCCGTCAACGCTCTTCTTCTTTCTTTTCTCTGTGCGCGTGCGCGTGCATGTGAGCAGGTGTGTCACAGGACAGCGTATGCAACCGTTTACCACGCCCGCCGTGGCTTTCGCCATTGTTCTCCGACACCCCTCTTCCCTTTCCTTTTCCCGCTGCCTTTGTGCTTTGCTGCTCTTAATGCTTTAGGGTGCGGTATACGCCTGTGCATCTCTTTGCGCCCGCGCCTGCTTGCGCAGGGGGGGGGGTCTGCGGTGGTGTGCGCGCGCCACCTCCAGGTGTGATGCGCATACTGTGCTCTTTGATTCACCCCCTCCTCTTTGGCTGGCATCCGCGATCCTCTTTCCTTTTCTGTACATCCTGTGCACTTGCCGGCGCCTCTTTCTACGCGTGTTCATGCGCCGTTGCACCATCGCATTGCTTCAACTGTGCCGGCCTCTCTCTCTGACTCGCCGCGCGCTGCTGCTCTCTCTCTCTCTCTCCACGCACCTTCGCCCGTCGCTCTATTTTTTTTTTTTCGTTGTCATTCTCATGCTCTCGTTCCTTGTGCACGTCAGCATATCACTCCCGAGGCGGGCTGCGGGCGGGCTCTCCAGACGAAGAGAAAGCCAGCGGCAGGCAGGCAGCGACTCTCCCGCGTCACGCAGCTCTGCTACCCGCGGTGGACAGACGGCACAGCGCAGACAGACACCAAGTCAGGTGCGGCCGCGGTGCGCTATCGTGATAACGCGCGCACAGGTGTACACGGGCAAGGAGCTGCGGCGGCCTTGCGTGCGGCGCCCGCGCCGAGTATGGAGCAGTGGTGCTGGCGCCTGAACTGCTGCGAGGATGGCTTGACCAGCTACAACACAGAGAGGCATGTGGGGTTGCCGTTGTTGCGGACTC
>NC_018259.1:826015-828153 GCF_000227135.1 Leishmania donovani | reverse complement strand
TAGACAAGGTGAGCTTTGGGCAAGGCCCGTGCCGGCATCTGCTTTTTCTCTCGGCAGTGGGCGCGGGCGGGCTCTCTAGACGAAGAGAAAGCCAGCGGCAGGCAGGCAGCGACTCTCCCGCGTCACGCAGCTCTGCTACCCGCGGTGGACAGACGGCACAGCGCAGACAGACACCAAGTCAGGTGCGGCCGCGGTGCGCTATCGTGATAACGCGCGCACAGGTGTACACGGGCAAGGAGCTGCGGCGGCCTTGCGTGCGGCGCCCGCGCCGAGTATGGAGCAGTGGTGCTGGCGCCTGAACTGCTGCGAGGATGGCTTGACCAGCTACAACACAGAGAGGCATGTGGGGTTGCCGTTGTTGCGGACTCGCTCTCCCGCCCTCACGGCGCTCGACACGTGGCCCTGTCATTGTGGAGGATGGCGGAGCGCGACGGACCTGGGCACGTGCGCTGGCGCTGCTGTGGGCCGTCGCGTGCGCCTTCGAGCACCGATTGCCTTGGTCCATTGCGGGTGGGAACCCAAAGGCAGGCTGAACAAGCTCGCAAAACAGGCAGTGCCAGGGGCGCCGACGCCAACTGCATGGATTCCGGACCTGGCCACCGGTCTCCGACGCCCGGCCGACGCCCACCGAAACGGCGCTACGCGATGCGGCACGCTGAGACGAGAGCAGCTACTAGGCGGCATCTGCCCGGCACCACAAGAGCGCGGATGCTGAGCTGACGAGACGACAGGCGACCCTCCTCGCCCAGCTGCGCACGAGCACCTGTCCGCACTTTGGGCTCCTGCAGTGGCGGGTGACGGGCAGCGACAGCGTGGGGTCGCAGGTGGTGTGCTGCCTACTACTGCGCTGGCGTTGCGGTGCTCTCCCCCCCCCTCTGTGCCTTTTCGGAAGGACAAGCCATGATCTCTCTGCGTGCAGGCACATGCTTATGCACGGCCCCCCTCCCTCCGCTTGACATGCCCGCTCCTGTGCAGGGCGCGCGGACTCAGGAGAGGGTGGAGTGTTCCATGTCGCCGCAGGCTCATAGCGGCGTCCCACCTATCCCACCTGTCGCGGCACGTGCGGGCGAGCCGTGCCGACATGCCGCCCTCCCCTCCCCCATGACAGAGAGGGAAATGGAGGATGAGGACAGCGACTGACCGACGCAGCAGCGTCGTTTTGAAACAGGCCCCAGGATCCGTTAGTGCGAGCACTGTGTGCCGACGCTGTCAGGTACAGACGACATGGCGCGTCACATCGAAGCAGGGCGTGCAGAGGTGAGAGGAGCACGAGTGATCGACGGAGAAGGCGCGAAGGTATCCACACCGATGAGCCCCAAAACGCATGGGCGCAAACCACGCGGCATCCCCTGCATCCGGCCGGGCGGACTGATGCGGCACGGATGCCGGGAGCGTGAGGAGAACCGCACGGCGTCGCACCACCGAGCCCTCCAGGTTCTAATGTGGAGAATCTCTACAGAACCTGATGGAGTAGAGCGGCTATACGCGACTCAGAGGGATAGGCGTGGCACAAGGCAGGGTGCGCCGGATCTCAGAGTGCCCTGGCCCGAGGATGGCCAACATCCCCCCTGGGCTCACCCGGCATGCACCTGGAACACCCCCTACTCGCCGCATGATAGACACCACGGCCTCCGCCGTCGAGTACGAGACTGGACGCGGCCCTCGCGGGTCAAGGTGTGCGGTGCACCCATGCCCGTCTGGCGCCCATTGCGCACCACATATGCTCAGAAGGAACGGGAAGGGCCGGAAAAGGCCGCAAGACGCATACCCCCGATTCGACGGCAGGACGGCTCGTCCCAGAGGACCCGGATTGAGCCACAGTGCAGCAAAGGCAGGTACGCCATGCTTGTATATGCGTGTATGCGTTTGCGGACTTGCTCGTGGCAGAATGGCGTGCTGAAAGCAAGGGGCATTCATGCACTGCTCTACACCGATGAAGAGAGACACCTTAGTGTGTGGTGCTGCAGGGCCCAGCAAACACCTCTCTGGGTGGACGCCGAGCAGCCCCCCTGCTTCCCTTTTTCCTCCTTTTCCCTCTCTCTCCCCATCGGGGTTCGTCTCTGTTTTGTGCTCTTTGTACTGTACGAGAAACGTGTATGCGTTCGGATCTCGATATCGCCCATGCTGCCGTGCATCCC